>NW_010097559.1:108402-216968 GCF_000699245.1 Pterocles gutturalis
TTAATTTTAATATTATTTAACCATGTTCCAGAGCTTTGCAAACACAGAGCTTCAAAATATTCCATAGATTTCAGATTCTTGGGTGGACACGAGGCACCATCTCCAAATTCACACTTCCCTTCCCTACCTTTTACTTCCTCTCCATGAAGCCAATGAAATAGCAGATTATTACCCCAAAATATTTTCAGGATCGACCTTTTGGGCAGGAGAATTTGTTATTCAGCATCTATGTCCTGTCACTGGTAGTGTAGTTGTGCCACCACAGTCTAAAGGTTTCCTCAGAGGAATACCATTATTCATTGGACCAAACTGATACAGCTGCAAGAGGCAAAGGCAAAGCATTTTTTTTTCCTTCACTGCTGCTACTCAAATCCTGACCCTAAAATAAAATCAAAATACAAACTACCTCTCTAGGCAGAGCATCATTGTGTTAATGCATTATGTAGCGGGGTAGATTAGTCAGCCGTGCGGCATGAGCAGCGTCAGCCAGCTCTCCCCAAGCCTGGCTGAACGCACACAGGTGCTTGCTTTATCTGGGGAAATCGATGTAGCATGCACATTGTCAGAAACTCGTTAGTACGTTACACTGTTCAACAATCATGCAACTGTTAAGAATTGAGGGGGTGTGTGTGTGTGTTTGCCCCTTTGCTCTGCTAGTCTAGTCTTTGTTTTCATTTTTTTTTGTCTCTGCAGTTACAATAGTTAGAAGTAAATAATTTATTAATAAATAAAAACTGAGTTTCCCACATCATATATGATTCTAAGAGACGGACCTTAATGCCACCACCAAAATACTAGGCTGGATCAGAAGAATTGGCGGCTCATCTGGATTGTTTATGTTTTCTCCTCCGGGAGCAAGAGCTTTCTTTGAAACCATTGCATTGCTTCTCTCTGGGAGGAACAATTTGTGATGGGCAGCTTCTCGCAAAACAAGACAGAGAGTTTTCAACAATACATAACAGGGATAAGCTTTCCAACACAGCATCCAAGCCTCCTGTATGGCAAGGAGAGAAAAGAGTGGATGTAAACATAAGTGGAAAAACAATGAGGGGGATAATTACGTGAACTCTTTTCATGTCTCTAAGAAGGTCCAGTCAGCTCTGATCTGACTCATTATTATGGTTTGTAATTAATTGTGTGTGTGCCATTTGACAGAGGGATGGTGCCTGAGGGCTCAGTTCTGGAAGCAGGCAATCTGAGAAATGCTCATGGCCTCAAGGTCTATAAATGAGTGTAGCCAGAGCAAAAATTGTTCTGCTACCTTTGCCTGCAGGAGTGTAAGATTGTCTGCTTTAGAAAAGTCAACCCAAAGTAACTCTTGAAGTGTGCAGTATTTTTAGGAACAATCTAATGCATAACTAAAATGTTTTTTCATTTGATTCTGCTATATTCAATACATACAGTCCAAGGGATAATCAGAGAGGTCTTTCATTTCATGAGAGACTAGAAGTGTGGAGACCTAGGAGATACAGAAAAAAATGTTTCTGGGGAAAAAGAAAAAGAAGAAAGGAAAAAAGCTTATTTAATTTCAGAATAGTTCCTGGTATGCTTAAAGCCCTGAATGAAGATTTATGTTGGTCCCACTTGATCCAAACAGGTTGCCTCTCCTTAATAACAAAGCTGTCTTTGAGAAGGTTTAATGCATATTGCTGCTGCCAGATACAACCTCCCACTTCTCCCAGGTTTTGAAACAGACTGGGCAATTCCTAAGCTTTCTTTGGCATGTGAAGATAATTCATGTGTTGGACTACAAACCAACTGCTCACCCAAAAAGCACAGGAGGCCTGGACGGTGTAGATTAGGAAGAAACAAAAGGAACTGGAAATTTCAGTAGAAGTAACATTTTAATAACTTTGCTTCTGCATTATATGATGGAAAATATCTTGCAAAAAGTGAATCGTCTGTGGAGGATTCGTTGCCCTTGGCTTTAAAAAGGTTATTTTTTCTTGTCCCATTACACATGTATGCAGCTGATAACATAGAAGACGCTAATCCTAGTTATGGCCTGTTGAGAGGGAAAGAAAAAAACTGAGACTTCAGTAATAAATCTGTATACTACACTCAAAGAGCATTGGCAGAGCAATGGTAGTGAATGCACACAAGAGAGTGTTCAAGCTCCACGGCGTCACATAGAAGTGTCTTCAAAAAAATAACACACTCGCGCAGTTTGTTCCAAAACTTAGCATTCCAAAAAAATCAGGGGCTGCAGCACCCCAGAAATACCCTTTAAAAGCCCCAGGCTGATCAGCGTAATTGCTGGCCCTTGAAACTTCATGCCAGCGCTGGTGTGAATGGAGGAGATTCCAGCAATACGCCTGTTTCCATGGAGTGTGTTGAAGAACAATGGACCAGAAGACACAACTTGGAAGAAGCTACCCACGGGAAAAGTTTGGTTTTGTTTGAAAACTGAGACAAACTATACATAAATGAGTAAACTAAAATGGCTGTAAACAGCCCATGAAAAAATACTACAAGAAAATTGTTTAGAATTCTTCTTAATTAACCCACTTCACATTTGAGAGGGTGACTGGAAAAGAAGATCCTGTATTTTTTTAAGAAATTCACAGGCATTACAGCAAATGAGCGTGTTTTCCAGTTCAAATATTTTGAGTATTTTTAATGTTTGCACAGGCTCAGGATTTCTGAGCCCATGTAATAACATGCAAAAAATCCCCCCCATTTCTTCATTTGCTGAGACTCACCACGTGGCATACAGTTGAAAACACTTCACTTTAGCAAGAGCTGTGGCATGTTTAATAGGTTGCAGAGTAGGCAGTACCTCTAGCCATATGTGGTTCCTTATAGCAACTGGGATGAGGGCAGATAAAGTATGTCCTGCTTTCCTGAAGCAAATTGTATGGCTCTGTGGCTACCTGAAAGGAAAGACCACTTCCAGTTGAGCCACACAAATATAATCTGTGTGTATTCTTAAATTTATGAGTGGCTACGTTACCATGCAATCAGCCTGGATTACCGAAATGTTGGATAAGAAGTGGAAAAAACAGTTTGCTTCTGATTATTTTTTCCTTTGAGCTTATGTCTGCTTTACTCAGAATTTCCTATACCTGATTCTTTGGTGTCTGTGACCACCAACAGAGCTTCCCCCAGCCCCAGCAGTCTGGTTTTAATGCGTGTGCTGTATATTCTCGTTGTCCAGAGGGTTCTGGTAAAGGCATTTATCTGTTGCATGATGTGCAGACTGCCAGAGTCAACAGATGACAGTTTAAGCACAGCACTAGTGACCACCAAGGGTGTGGTTTTTATTTTGGGATCCTGCTTTTTCTTTTAAAAAAAAAAAAAAATTGTTGTAATTATTGACTGTTTTTTCTCCTTTGCAAGCTGTTTCTTGTGAATTCATGAATCCTTCCACTCTGTCCCATGTTAAGGACTGATCTTTATTTCATATTCACTGATTTCGTGCTGCTCCTCTTCTAGCCTTCAGCGGTTGCTTGTGGTTTGTGCTCGTACGAAATCAAAAGCAGGAGCTTGGGAACAGATGTGAATAAACAGGCATGGACACAAATACATGCCTTCCCTGCCCTCCCTCTTTCTCACCTGTTGGCAATTTGCTGACCTCTGTTAAATTTAAGAAGGAGGGCAGCTTAGAAAACACCCTGCTCATGACTCCCCTTTGTTTTTCTTGTCCTTTGTACAGGCAGAGATTTGTGGAAGGGAAGACAGATGCAACACAGGGACATAAAAGAGACAGACTGAAAGGATGGTCCTGAGTCATCCAGCCCATTCCTCTGGTCCTGGCACCAGCCATGCCACGTGGGTCCTGTTCATGAGTCTACCAAGCTGGCGACTGTTTGGCAGTGTTGTTGTCAGAAGAATGCTGTCCTGTTCTGATAAAGCTGAGCAGAGTTCAGGTGAATCTCTTCAGGGGTGGCAGACTGCTCATGCAGGATGGTTTTAGAGACCCAGGAAATTAAGAAGTCAGATGGATGCAAATTTGCATCGTGCAAATGTGTACTTCCACAATTCTGCGTATCACCACAACAGTTCTTAAATAGGGATTTTCTTAGCAAACAACATATGCAGAGATGATAACCTCCCTGCTGATACTGGCAGATCTCCTCCTTTCTGACGGACTCAGTTTCATTCACACACACAATGGGGGGGAGAGGATTATTTTAGCATACTTATTTTCTTTCCTGGTCCACATCATTCCCTGAGTATGTACAAACAGGAAGAATGCCAAATTGTTTACAGAAGATCAGAGATGATTTGAGCCAAAACTATCAGTCCAAGTGCCCTCAAAGTTTAGGGATTTTTCTGATGCGGCTATGACTCCAAAAACTGTGACTCAGCCCCATCTCTGCACCAGAGTGAACATCAAAATGGGTATCAGGGACAAAAGCCCCATTCTGCGTCATACTGTGAGCTCCTACTGAGCACTAGACATGAGAAATTTCCCTCAGTCTGTCCACATAAAACTTTCAAGACGCAGGTAATGTACATCATAAATTTGAGCTGAGAATTTCATTTTAAGTGTTTTTCCTTTGAAAATCTTATTGAGCTCCTGTCTCCTCCCCCTTCCAGACCACCCACAGTTGCCACCCAGAAGCCAGTGCCCCGTGGTCTTTAGAGGTCATCTGTCATTCTCAGTGTCATTCTGAAAGCATAGGTGCCAATCAAAAAAAAAAAAGCTTTAAACAGGTGTTTAGTGTCAAAGAGACAATTCGTATAATTAGAATTCATATTGACACCTATGTGTTTACATCCTGTATATTTTCCTGCATCTTGTCTATATATATAACAAAGAGATGACTCCATACAGATATGGAGATTGGACGTCTGAAGGAAGGAATTCTGCCATAAAGGGATCAATGGGAGGTACATCATCAGCTCTGACACACCAGCGTGGTACCAGGAATGCTTACGTAAAATGCTCAAGCTAGCATCATGATCCACAATGAATCTGTGGATTAGGGAATATTGTAATGACCTTTCCAGTACTTCTTCTTTCCCCCTTTTTTTTTTTTATTGCGGATTAGGGAATATTGTAATGAACTTTCCAGTACTTCTCGTTTCCCCCCTTTTTTTTTTCTTTTTCACATTATATGTAGATTGAAACTGCTGAGTAGATGAGTGGCAAGGAAGAATTTTCAAATCAATTAATGTAAATGAAAAGATTTTGGTGATTTCTTATTATATTCATCCTCAGTCATCTGCTGCTCGTATTTTTTTTTTTTTAAGTATTCTTGAGAGTAACGCTTCCTGCTCAGGTAGCCGAGATCGTCACCTATGCCCTTATCATCTCTGGTTTTGACGATGGTCACTTTCTCTTCTCTGGATTATCTAACACACATTCAAGTACAGCTGCCATAAATGATCTTCCTTACCTATGACTACAGGTAGAGTCACGCCTTCACTGAATCCTTCCACTGAGACAAGCTCAAATTCACATTTTCTTGATTTTTTTTTTTTTTTTTTGTCATCACTCAACAAATCCCCCTTTGCTTTCATAACGTCTTCCTATGGAGATACACATCTGTAACATTTTGAAGATTTTTTTTTTCTATATTGTATAGAGAGCACATTATTTGAAACACTGTCCTTCAGCAGCCTGAAAACCTACTTTCTCCTCATTTGGTTCCATTCTCAAGACTTAGCTCCTATGCCTCTAGGTATCTCCATTTAAGAAGAGAAAATGATTTGTGATTGGGAACTCATTTTTACATTTATTTTTTAAATTTGAAATATGGTGTGATGATGGTCACAATATACATGTGTCTTAGGATGACTCCATAATATTATTGCTGTTTATTGCTTCTGTCATCTTTGATTTCCCCTTCTGTTGCAGCTTTCACTTGCTGAAGCTTGTCTTAATTTCAGACCCAAATCTTACGACTTACACATCTGCTTACCTTTAGTCATCTGTGTACCCCCATCAATTCCGGTGAGAATACACACATACTTTAAATTAAGCACATGTGCAAAATTTTTGGAATTAAATCATGGGAAATAAAGTCTACATGTTGTTACTTTTCCCGACTTCAACGGCTAGCAGCTTCTGCAGGTGGTCAAACCTGCAGAGATTTAAAAACCATTGTTACTGAAGGAAAGACGGTTGGCCTACAATCAGTAAAATTTGAGAAAAGGTCTTGACAATATTAAGAAAAGAATTTTTTATGGCAATAACAGTGGTGTGAGCTTTCATAGCAAGGGTTGTTCCAAGACAGTAGAACTGGCAACGACTCAACATTTTATTCTATTTTCTCGAGACACTACTCAGATCAGAGACAGTTTTCCTTCCTTATGTAAATCAGTGTTGTCAAAATTATGGGGCAGGCGAGTAAGGGAATAGTATTTTCCAATTTTGATGGGGAAACACCTCCAGTGTAACTGGTGTTGAGTTTTTTTGGTAATTAGAAAGGACTTAGCTTCCTGAAAAAGAACATCAAAAGGACATGAGAAATTTCTGAGGAAAGATCAGGTAAAAAAATCAAGTCAAAAAGCCATCTGTACTGTGAAGATCAACTACATTATTATAATTAGTTTTTCTTATTTCTGTGTTTTTATTTTATATTTAAACTGTTGCAAAAAGGGCTGGAAACAACTCAGATTTTAGTCTGCAATAAGTAGCAATGTAACTGCATTTCAATTACAAAAGTAATAGAGACAATTTATAATTGATGGCATTCTAAATCACATGCCACATGATATTTAAAATTATTTGAAGTAATTTAAACCATTAAAATTAAAATAATTTAAATTATTTGAAGAAACTTTCTTTTTTTCCTTTGTGAATTCAGGCTAGTGTCAGAGTGAAATATAAGAGAACATTTAAACTACGGGAAGATAATCTAATAATAGTTGAATTGTGATATAACATTTCTTTCTTCCAAAAGTGCAACTTCAAAAACATGATTCAAGATGTATGAAAGTTAAATAAAACATTTGATTCCAGCACACCATGAAGAGAGCTCTCAAAATACCGTCATTCCCAAGAGACAGAAATTCTGGGCTCTCACTGTTTCTGCGTCTCTGTGGCAGATATCTGCATTATTTATTTAGCCTGGAAAACCTCTCAGAAAGAGCACGATCACAGGGCAACTCAGAGAGAGCCAGATGCGTGGAGGTGGGAGGTCGAGCCCTGCAGCTTTCCCCAGGGGACTCCTCTGGTGCCCAGCAGCTGAGGAAAGAGTCCCTGCAGCTCTGGGTCCCTGTTGGGAATAGAAATGTAAAAGCCAGAGAAAAAAAGAGAGAGAAAAGCAGAGGGAGCAAAGAATGTAACCTAGAGTTTCCCAGCAGTGTTTCCTGAAAAGGGCCCTTCAGTCTCTGTCTTTTGGCTGCACAGAAGTGTATGAGGTGATCTCAGCCTTGAAAATCGGTAAATCTATTTTTTTCACAGTCAAATTTCTGCTTTCTCATCTCTGAAGTCTTGCAGGCAAGGCAATGATGACTAGTATGACAAGTTCCCTCTTCAGGATGTATTTATATTTGCCATACAATAACACACATTTTTTCATTATTCTGTCAATATGACACCATCTGCAAACCATCTTGGTTCTCTCTGATATGCACTAGATATTGACAAAGAAGCAAAGAAAAAAAAAATATATGTGCCGTAACAGGTATAGTACAAGAACAGTAAATAAGTTAATGTTCTTGAAGATCTCTTGGTGTTGCTAATTATTTTTCAAACACCACAAGCCTCTTCTCAGTTGGGGAAGAAAAGTACTCCTCCAGTGTTGCATTGGACTGGGGAAAGGACCAAGTGAAACATGCTTGTCCCGAATGGTCAGTATGTGGAGAGGTGGAGCAGGCTGGCTGGGTTGTAAGCAGCCCTGGTTTTACGGGAGCTGGTGGGTTTTGGAGTGCTTCCTCCTACCCCTAGCTCTCATCTATGTCATATGTCAGGAGAGAGCAATTACTTGATTACATACAGAGATATTAGGTAGTACCTGAAAGTATTCAGCTGGTTTAGATGGTGTCTGGAGTCTGCCTCTTCATAAACCTCATCTTTATCAAGACCTGGGAATCTTCCTTTGTAGAATACCCAGAAACTGTCCACCAGCCAAGAACTTCAGAACAACAAAGAGTATGAAAATGCAGGTAAAAAAACACGTGATATGCATGGAGGCTGTATGGGAAACATTCGCAAGAATTGTAAGGTTGGCAGAAAAAAAAAAAAAAAAAGCATCTTGCCCCAAGTTAATGGTACTTGGGAGGCTTATTTAACCTTCACTCTGGCCATTTGCACACAATTTTATGTTATTATTTACTACATGATTGAATTGAAATGTGAATTTGTCATGGCAACCCAGGCTTCAAATGGGGCATGTGTTACTTTCCAAAATTACAGCACCTCCTTAAAGAGGAGTAAAGTATAGTGCTCTATGTAACCTGAACTCTTACGAAATGTTATTAGCAAAATATGGCTTTAATAAACAACACATTTCCCCCAGTTCTTACAGTATATTTAATAAGGAAAGGTTGCAATTACCAAAAAAAAGTCATATCTATGTTTATAAATATATATATAAAATTAGCTTTTTCAGCTTAATCCATTTTTGAGGTAAAAAAATTCAGATGGCAGACTTACAGCTGGCAATGGTGAGGCCAAGGCCCTGTGGGAGATTTACATGATGTGGGTGAGGGTTTCTGTGCCGCTGCTGCTGTGGTTCACTGTAAAAAAAACAAAACAATGACAGGTCATACATTCATTCATGCATTTTACTCTTTCCATTTAATCAGTCCTTTTGCCAGAAAAATAATGGAGCATCCAGCAGATGACATAATTGTACATAAATAAATATTTATTCAAATCCCCTACTTGCAGTCACTTCCCACTAACAAAATACCAGAGTCAGCTGGATTTCTGGAAAGAGAATGTGTCCAGAAGTTTTCCTAGGTTATGCAGAATTATGCTTGTTTAACTGAGCCTTTGGTAGTCTCATATGATTTTAAATGTATGTGTACCTGTGTCTATCTATCTATCCATATTTTGTGACACAAAACACTTGGCCTTGTCCATCGATTTCACTTTTTCCTGTTATTCCCAGATAGACATTTCTAACAAGATCTATCCTAAGCAGAGCATACATAAGGGGTTTTTTTTATTGTGGACATCAATTTTATATACTTGATGTACATATTTTTTTCTTTTTTTTTTCTTTTTTTTTGTTTGTTTTTTTTGTTTTTTTAAGCAGAGTTTGAGTAGTCAGCCATGTTTATAGTTGGCATGAGAAAAGAGCTATACAAAAAAAGAGCAGCCTTCTCACCCTTTTTGTAAATTATTTATGATTAAAGTGACAATGAAAATATGACAAGTGGCAGCTATTTGTTACCATTTTTAAAAGCAAGTCAAGGACCCAAGTCCTGTAGCAAAAAAAGTACAACAGGCGAGATAACCCATGTCTCTCCAAATACTTCTGGGATATTCAGGAATTTGTTTTCGATGGGAGATAAATGGGAGATTCTTCTGCACCTAAGAGTGAAGAAGAAGCCACAAGCCTGTGAATTTTTTAATTGCCAGACTAACATATGCTTTCTTTCACAATGCAGGCCAGTGTAAAGACAGAGGAAATTTGGGGCACAGTGGCCGGCAGGTTTACTTTTGTGCATCTCTAGTACCTGAGCTAGTAGTCTAGACTCAGGAGAAATGCAGCTTCAGAGCTTAAAAGGCCAGTGCTGAGACCTGTTTTGGAGCTGCTCTTTGATACGATGTGAGTTGCAGCAGAAGCCTTTGCTGGCACTGGAAGATGCCTGGGTGAAGGGCTCAGAGGAGCTGACTCCTGTTCCTTGCACACATGGACACAGGGAACCTTTGGGGGACCCACCAGCCTTGTTGAGTATCTATAGGGTCTCTGTCTGGCAGGTTCAACTCATCCTCTTTCAGACTGTCTGTTCATTGTAAAGAGAGACCTGGGAATCTGGGCACAGCAGTTTTGCAGAAATTCTTGCCTTTTCCCCGTTGTTGGTAGTTCTCTCTTTCGGGATGTTACAAGATAATATTATAACATGCTTCAGCTGCATATATCAGCTTCCCATTTGCAATTCATGATAACTGAAAATTACACAAGACAAAAGCACATCCTATGGATTGGCTTAAACCCACTATCCTTATTTTAGATTCTTGTGAGTTAATGAAAACCATGGCAGGTTTGAATTTTGTTTTCCATTTTAATTTAAAGATATTATTTGTTTTGGCTTAAAGGGAATTGAGAGAAATACTGAGGTACTTAAAGAGAACACATTTAAGTGCTTTCTGAGGACAGCAAATGAACCCTAGGTCTGAGATCCTGCTGTATGTGAGGCTCTACATTTGCAATGTATAAGCGCTTTCTTGGGATGTAAGTATAAGGGTATAAGATTAGTTACACATCCAAATGTGTGTAATCCAAGCTGATACCCAGTTAAAAATGGCTAATGCATAAGGAAAAAATTATTCTCAAGATTTAAAGGAATCAGTTTATACTCCCATCCAAGATTTCTAGTGACATCACACACCATGAAATAATAAAATCCAATAAAGCTTGTTCACTTCCACAGAAGTTTTAAAGTGTGTTCAGAAAGACCTTCCCTCATCACTGCTGCCTGTCTTCAGCTTTGAAATCCTAAACTTGACAGTCATTCACTTCTTTTTTCACTTCTGTTTCTACCACAACGAACAGCATCTTTGCTTTTCCTTCTCAGGCTGCACCCAAACACGTATCAGCCATACCAACAACCTGAACTATTTTATGTAGAGCATTCCCCATATTGTCTGGGAAATACCAGAAGCTCATGCAAGTCCTGATGGAAATTTTCAATAAAACAATGAAATTAGATCCTAGCTAGCTAGGAACAACGCACATTTGATTTCAGAGCTCCATAACACCATGGCTACAGGCAGTGTAGTCTCATAGTTCTTAGAATATGTGACATTCAGGAGCTACTCAGAAACATAAACTGCACTTCCTGGAGGTAAAGTGAAATATTTATTAATTGTATGTGTCAAAGTTTGTCTTCTCTAAAAGAATATACACTACAGAGAGATATGTCTGATACTTGACATAGAGTCTTCTTTCAGGGAATTAGTGCTCTGGAAGTATTAAAAGAAATGCTCCATTCTCAAACTTACACAAATGCAGAGTCTGTTTTGGCCTTGGACTTCACAAAGGAAATTCATGAGTTTGAATTGTGTTTTTATTAATGCTAAAAGTCAGGAAAAAAAGCCAGGACCAAACCCTGTAATGCCATTGTTGTGTTATTTGGAAAATTTTCCTCTGTGAGACAAGGTCTGTCTTTCCAGCATTTGCAGACTGTGTACAGGACAACAGAAACAATGCTGGAATATAATAAATGCTTAACAATGCCAGTGGATTCAGTTCTGGTCCATGTAATTGCAAAGTGTGTCCAGATGCTGCAATGATGCATACCTTGTAGATGCATATAACGATAAACAGACAATAAAGGTTGAATTAAACAAGTTGATGATTTTGGCCTTGTTACTGGCTGACAGTTAGGGAGTGTACATGAAATAAACCATCGCCACAATTAGCACTGATTGGCACTCTACCATCTCAAAGGAGATCCAAGATGTTGACTTTCTCACTTCTGGGAGTGGTCCCTCTGGTGCAGTGTTCAAAGCATTGATAGGCTGGTGCAGTAAAGCTTTAATGTGCAATGCCCAAACATTTTTGATTTGACAATTTAATAATTTCAACTTTGGGAGCTGTCAGTTCAGCTGTTTTTCTAAAACATAAAGGAGAAGTGCTTTTTTAAATGGTTTTCTCACAAAATAATTGCAGAAGAATGGCCATTTCCAACACAAACCCCAAGCACACCTTCATTAGGCATTTAGAAGCAAATTAGACCTTCCTCCTAACTTATCATCAACGTGTTTATTTATCTCATGTTGTCCCACATGTGCTCAGGCACTGTACAGATCATCCTCTAAGTTCAGAGGTAAATCCACCCTGGAAAAAAACTATTCAATTATATAAAACTGTTTAAAACAACAGCAATGCAGGGTAACTGTAGGTTGACCTGGGTAAGAAGTATCTTGGCTGTGCAAAGGATTTCCTGTCTGTTTCTTAAACTCCCCATATTTCAAGTCTCTTTTCTAAGAGCATTTGTCTGTTAATTATCCTGAAACCATAGATGACAGGGTTTCCAGGGTTTCCACATGTATCAATAGCTACATAATGTTACAGGTGAACACAGGTGCTTCATGAAAATGTGATGCACTTGAAAACAGACTTTGTTGATGTTTCTCTGGAGGTCAAAAGATCCTGTGATGGGAGGTATAATGACAGTTCAAGGTACTAGTGATGATAGCCACTTGGTAGTATCCCTCTTTTTCCTGGTTTCTTTGACTTACAGCACAAGCAGACCTACTTGAAATAAAAAGTAAGGACACTCCTGATACAGGAACGTGCCTTTCTACTAGGAGCGGGCATTGATGGGTAGGAGTCTGCCACAATAAAGGGAGCTAGAAGGGAGCTAAACGAAACCTGAGACAAAAAGGGAGTTCTTTGTGCTAAACGATTAAAACTACAGCACTTTGCTAAAGCATGTCTGCATCATAGCACGCTACTTTTTTTGGGTGAAGAAATCCCCCAACTTCCCTTTCTTGCACACTGCCAGACCAGCTCTGAGCCATCAGTTATCCACAGCAATGTGCCCAGGACCGCTGCTTTCAAATGCACAGTAAAGCCTGCTGCCCACCGAGGCCCATTTGAGGGTCTGGACTCTGGTTTCTCCTGGAATTACATTTTTGAATGTGTGTGACACAACAGACTGCATTATAACGAGCACAGCGTTCAAAACTTGGCATCAGTGCCTGCTCTTTTTTCCAAAGTCAAGTGTAAAGTCTTAGGGCTCTATTAATGAAAAATCCATCCCATGGCTGGATCACAGAAAAAAGAGGGCCTCAAATTATGAGCAGGATCTGTTATAAAAGCCATGTGTTCATGCAAAAATATGATGGAATATGGGCACAGAAAGTTACATGTGGATTTCACTAGATGCATAGGGATTCCTGGTATGCACGTAAATTTATATGTTGTATTTAGAGACACAATGCAAAGGGTCAGGAGGCTGTAAATATGTTTCCTTGCTGCATAAAGTAGGGTGATAAACAATGACATGTAAAAATCCCTGAAAATCAAGGCTGAAGCCAAATTAGAGCTTGAAGTAGGACAGACAAACACAACTGTCCGTGCACGGACAGTAGAGGTAAAGAACTCAGCAATTACATATAAATAAACATAAACATAAATAAATATAAGTATAAATATAAGTACTTATTAAATATAAACCACATTATATGTAGCAAGTCTTACTTTGCCCTGCCTAATGTTTTTGCTTCTAAAGAGTGAAACCAATCACTCTTGTTTGATACATCAGCCATGCACCCGAACAATCTGGGGACCTGTTAGTGTACGTAGCTGAGTGTTTGACAAGGCTGCAGGACCAGTCAATACCTGTTATTTTTCAGAAAGACAGTTAATCTTAAAATAGAAATGCATACTAGGAATGTGTTGTCGTTATAAGGAAAAAAGTTGTTTTCCCAATGATCTTAGCAAGTTAACATACTTTTATTGCTTTTTTCTGTTTTAATCAAAGAGTTCAGGAAAAGATAAGACAGAAGAGTTTTCCATCAGAAAGGGTCACTATATTACTATCTCTAGCTTTTGCCAACTTATGCAAAGCAGACTCTCCTCCTTCTTGTGATATGTGTAGTTTCCCATACATCTCTGCTCATTCTTTTGTGGGCAGTCCGGATTACAATAAAGTGTTTTAGATTTTAGCTTCTTTTTTTTTTTGTATAACAAGGCAGGCTGGGTTCATGCTGCTCACTTTCTGCAAGCTGTCCTTGTAGCCTAACCTGCTCAGCTCCCTTTCTTTCATAGCTGCATGTGTGCAGTCCTTGCATACCAATAATCCCCAGCGTGATGGGCTTTGTAAAAGAGACAATGCAGAAGTCACGATAGGACTCACTGGGAAGATTTGAAGCTACTTTTGTAAGGCTGCTCTTAGAAGAGCCCTTCCTCCTTAGCATATGCATTTTCCTGCTGTCAGGACAGGCACGGAGAGGAGTGTGGCCAGAGCATACAGTCTTCTGGCAAGCCTGGATAAGAGCTTTGCTCTTTGGACTACTTGAATTTGCCATAATTTATGCCATCCCAAAGCTTCTAAATCATGGCTAAAGAAGCTCTATCCTCTTTGGTATGGATTCTCATTAAAAGACCATGAAATGTGAGCCCTTGTGAATGAAAACTAGTCTTTCTCCCCAACACAAAGACTTCAGCTGTTCTATACATGAAACAATGCAACAACAGCTTTTGGCTTTTTACTGTGTAAGCATGGCACAGCCTATGCCAGCTGATTGAAGGAGGGACATCCAGGATCTACACAGGACGTGTGGATAATGCTGCTTAGATTTTACACACAACTACAGGGACATATTTCAGCGCCAGGAGCAGAACTTCACGTTATATCATGACACAAATGCAGCCTACCTGCCCTGGTAGGACACCTTCAATGCTGTAGAACAGGTTGTGTCAAAGTATAACAAAGCAAAATGGGAGCTAAAGCACCTTTGCTCGGATTCTATTTTCATATTACCGGGGTCTTTAGGCAGAATGTGTACAGGGGGTAAGCCTTGGGAGCTCAGCAATGAAGCAGAGTGGAAACAGTTGTTATAGACAATGTCTTACACTTTGAGAGCTCATTAAGTAGTCTGTTAATTACTGGTGCCAGTACAACAGCAGCAAGAGAGAAAGAAACTAACAGGCTGTTTGCACAATCAAGAAAGCTGATTGTTACAGGCCAACAAAAAAGGAGGCAAATAAACTCCACCAAAGCTGTAAATATGTCAGAAAAGATTCAAAAACGTATGTTTCCAGGGGAACAGAAGGTTTCATTAAAATTATGACTTTAGCTCTGGAAAAGAATTCAGTTAGAACACAGGTGGTTGTCATAAAAATTGTGTATATTAGGAAAAATCACAGTGTTGTCTGTTGCAAAGTAGGAATAATTCTGTCCAATACCTTCTAAGCATCCCAACTGGCAGGTTTTATTTCATAAACTGGGGCAATAAATACACTGTATAACCACATGATGTATGTGTAATATTACTATATGTGTATAAAATGCTGTAAACAGGAGGAGGTTTTGTATAGCAACCTCTATGAGAAATCCACTCCATCCTCTGAAAAAGTTTATCATTAAAAACACAAGATCAGTTACAAGTAAAGTCCATAGGCTGACATAAAGGCCAATTCTGCAAGATGTTGCAGAGCTTTCTCTTACTGCTGTCACTAGGATTGCAAGTTCATTGAAATTGTTGCCTAAGCATTTTGCAGGAGATAAGAGTTCCTTACATCCTTAACATTTTCAGAAAGAGAAATGAGTCTGTATTCCCATGGACAGATGGCTCAGACAACGCAGCTAATGCTGTTTGGGCTTTATATGGGACAGCAGGATAGATGAATTCCCTTTACACATCACCCAGCTAGAAAAAATGCAAAATTATGGAAAGGCTCCCTCTGTCCCATCAGACATAGGAGATAAGAGTGAGCAGGAGATGACGTCTGGGTTTTCTACTAAATGCAGTTGCAGGCTTGATGGAAAATGACTGCTCTTGCATGTCCATTAAAAAACATATGTACATCTATGTACATTTTTGCCTCAGATACTAGGTAGGTGTTAACAAAAACAACAATTTACAGACCTGCTTTTGTTCATCTTTAGTTTTCTCATCTGCAAGGTCTGCACACTCTGTTCTGTAAGCTGTAGATGTTTAGCTGTAACTCTCAGTGCAACATACACTTCTCTTCTGAAAACTGAATAGTATACTATTGTTGCCAGGAGGTCCTAAGTAGAAAACAAAACAAATAAATCAACTGTGATAAAAAAACAACAACAACAAAACAAACGAGCACTCTGCCATCTTGCGAAACAAAATCTTTCAGGCATGATTTATTAGTAAAAACAGCTATGGACTTTAATAGTGTAACATCTGGATCTAATGAACAAATGCACAGCCCAAATCAATTTTTTTTTTCCCAGGGTTTAAGTAAAGTAATTCATCTGTACTTTAACAAAAGCTTTTATTTCCACGTGAAGAGGTGGGCAGTCATTCAATCAGACGTGACTGAAATTGTTTCAGGCAGTTAAATTGCCCAATATTTTCACGTGTTACTTCGGAAAAAAGCAGAGGAGAGCATGTGTGTGCCATTTTGACACAAGGAAATGTAGGTCTCTACCTACAAGTTAATATATATAAATGTGTATACAAATATTTATGAATCTATTATACACAGAGAAAGAAATACACTTGCACTAATTTAGAACATCAAAATGAATTAGGAGCATAATTAATATAAAGTGTATGTGGAACAAAAAGGCCGAGATATTCTTTACTCAGCTCTATAGCCTTCTGGGTAGAAAAGCTCATTTTGAAAAATAGATGCTCCTGTGTATTATAACAGAATTTCTGTTTAAGTTTTTGAGTGGGTGTTCACTGCTTCCAGCTGGCAGAGAGGATTTTTAGCAATGCCTCCCATCATTAATTGCCCAGATTTTGTTGAAAATGCATCAGTAGAAATGGAAGGACTTGTTCTTAAGGAAAAATCTCAGTAAGAGTTACTCTCTGGCATGTATATAGTATTTCAGTACCTCTAAGCAAAGCAAGAAGGCTCCCCGAAGTCAAAAGAACTACTGACGTGTTTAAAGTGAAACACGTGTGTGATTGTTTGTAGAACTGGAGTCCATGATTTTAATCCTCTCTAACAGTGGCTTAACTCTTAAGATCATACAGCTAGCAGGCTGCTTTTCTTTTACTCCTTTTTTTCTTGGAAGCATGCCACAATGCTTTTTAAGGAGCTTTTGAATTAGTCTAGCATCACCACTAAGCAGCACATAGCAGGGTATCAGGCAGTGTTGCAGAATTTTTCCAATTACTTTAGGATTTGCAGCCAAGTATAAGTGACGTAATTTAAGATATGAATAACCCATGAACCATTAAACTGCAAAATTTTAGTGGAGAATTTTCTTTTTAAAAAACACAACAAAATGTTTAAAACATGCCAAACGTTTACAGAGCTGTTAGCAGCTAATGGCTGAAGGAAAGCTGGATAACTGCAAATAAAACAACGTTAGCTGATGGATCATTTAAATCATCAAAAAACAAATGTTTGATGACTTCTTCATATGCAGGGGTAGCCTTTAACGACTTTGTTGCAGGCTCACACTATTTTTTTTTTTGTTTCTGAAAATCTCTTACAACAGGCAACCAATGATCCCTGAAGGAAATCGACCTAGTCAGTAATTTTTTTCTTACTGTGAAACTTAAACTGACACATTTTTTCCATGCAAGAAATTTGGCTAAACCTTGCAACTGTACAGGAAAAATAAATCTTATGTAAGACCTATTTGTCTTGATAACTGGCATGACTCTTCTTACACATTGTTAATTTTCTGTAAAGAATAAATCTATAGGTAAAAAAAAGTTAATGAAAAAGTACTTTCACCCTTTTAGTTTAGTTTCTGCATGTTGTAAAGCAATTGGATCTGGCAATGATGGAAACTGAAAAAAGTGACATACTAATGAGATATTTATATCCAACTACATAAAAAGCTAAATGGGCTAAATATTGATTTCACTTCTTTATTCTTTCTAAATGTTGCCCAGAGTGGCACACAAGACCAGGAATTATTCAGCAATCTAATAAAGAGAATTCTGCATGCCTCCGTCTGGCCTTTCTTCATGAGCTAATAACCAAAATGGATCATATTTGGGGGTTATATCTAGCTTTGCCCATAATTTATTGTCTGGTCTTGGCTAGTGCTCAGTTACTATTTGTTTATATGCAATTTTTATACAGCCATTTTTAGGCTGTATTAGAAATGCTTGCAATCTAGCTTTCTGTGTTACTAAACAGACCACTATAAATGTGTGAGCAGTATCTAAGAGGAGCTACTACCCTGCAAACTACTGTGGTTGGAGAAGTCTTCCTTGTTCCCAAAAATGACATTCTACAGAATTTCCTTAAGTTATATTTCACTTCCTTTGTCATATATCCTCATAACTGAGATACCAATATATAAGGCATATAAAATATCAGATTTGCTTCCTATTTGAAGCACATGACAGTACTGAAACAGTGTGATAGGTAGGGTAGGTTAACTGCTTGGGTATCCAGTGATCATAGGTGCTGTCATGAAAGTCCACTTATAATGAACTTCTAAAAGTATTTCACTTAAAATCGCAATGCTTTATAATGATGACTCTTTCTTTTTATGACCGGAAGGAACTCAGATTTTTTTTTTCTTTATTTCTTAGCAAGAAGTATTCTCAGCTTTGACTGCTTCGAAGGACTAAATTAAGAACGGCAGGTATTTTAGTGGGGGCTCAGCTAATTGTATATCTGGAGATGTAATGCAGCTCTGAAATATTTCTTCCCCCAGGAGTTGAGAGTGCTGGCCATTACAATAGCTTATTTCTTTCATGCTTGACAGTTGAAGGGTTTTTTTTAAATAACGGCAGGAAGTCCAGAGCTTTTCTATGTACGCCTTTCCTTTCAGTATGCCGGATGGCCTGGCACCATAAGGGCTTTGAAACCTTCTCCTGTTTCTTCAACACCTGATGGTGATTGTTTGACTGGAGATTTACAGCTGATCTGAAATTCAAAGCTTGCAAATAGCTGAATTTACAGAAGCTTGAAATGGTGCAGGGTTCACCAGAGTGATAGTCTTATTGTCATCCAATGGCTGCTGAACAGTGAAATGAGATGGTAATTTCTGCATTCCAGTGGTCAAATATTCCTACCACCAAAAACACCAGCACAACTCAAAGAAAAAGCTATCTAGAGAACTTATCTTCTGCATACATTTGCGTATGTTTGAGCTCTAACCACATCAGTAACATTACTAGCTTTAATGGAGTATCTCCTGTGATAGTTTATCGCATGTGTAAGTACTTGCAGGATGAAGGCTTCAGTTAGTTATCTCCAAGGGGAAGCAGCCCAGGAAGCCACGACTGGGGAGGAAGAGAGACTTCCTCCTGCTGCTCTGCGAGATGGTCCTGTCCCACCAGGGCTGAGAACTGATAAAGCCAAATGGTGTGTGGGGGCATCTCTGTAAAAAATTTGTGGCCTGGCCAGTGTTTTCTTTCACAGAATATCAGAATCACAGCACTGCTGAGGTTGGCAGGTGCTTCTGGAGATTGCCTGGTCCAGCTCCCCTGCTCAAGCAAGGTCAGCTAGAGCAGGGTGCTCACCACCTTTCCAGTTGGGTCGCCCTGTGTGGAACTCACTCTAGTTTGTCCATCTTGCACTGGGGAGCCGAGCACTGGACCCAGCACAACCAATGTGTCTCACTAGGACTGAGCAGAGGAGAAAGCTCAACCATCCCTTGGCCTGCTGGCAACTCTGGCAATGCTCTGCCTAATTCAGCCCAGGGAGCTACTGGCCTTCTCTGCACCAAGGGTGCATTGCTTTCACTAAAGGTGATATAGGTCTCTCCAAATCTAGGGTCCTTTCAGAGACTGTAATTGCTCAGACATTATAAAGGTCCTAAATTACGCATAAAACTCTAAAACATCCTCTTGTCTGTCCCCTTGTCTCTTCTCCATCCACTGTTCCCCAGAAACCAGTAGTATGCGAATGTCAAGAAAAAAAGATGTCAGTTCTTTATATGAAGAATATTCAGAAATGGAGGGCTTCATTGTTACTTGCTCCTTTAAAGACACAGTACAGCATCTGAAGTGATATTGCAAAATTGCAAAACAAGAGTTCCTGCAGTCATAAATAAAACGGGAGATAAGATTGGAGATGATTTATGTCCGTAGGAAGGAGAAGTTGAGATACATCAAAGGAAAAGCTGTGAGGCTTTATTAACTAAGACATAAGGAGATTGCATCAGGGATAAAGTTCCCTGATGTAATGACAATGAAAATGGAAAAATTATTCCAGAGGTGAAACTAGTTCAACATCTGAACAATATTTTCAAACTCTAAAGTACTCTCTCAGTAGTGATTCTTTCTCTCATTATTCTTGGTATTACTATCGTCATCAATGTCCCTATTCAGATGTGAACACATACTGATAGTAATTCCCACATCTGTAAGAACAGGCTTTATGTGGAAAAGGGAAGAATTAAAAGAAAAATCCTTTGGCAGGAAATGTCTTTTCCTTTCAAAAAAAAAAAAAAAAAAAAAAAAATCATGGTGTTACTCTGGCAGACACTCCTTCCCCCTCTAATCTGGGCAAAGATGGAGTAAAGGAGTATAATTTATTTTGTGAAACACCAGAAAACAATAGACTAAGAAAAAGAGATTAAGAAAGTCTTTGGAAAGATTAAATTATGGTATGTCTTGAATTATCTTCTTGAAAGTATTAAAATATTCTTAGAATTAATTTAGTCTGAATTATTGTAACAGAAAAAGAGTATCTAACAGTAATAGACTTTCAACATCTTGCTCTTACTCTGGTAGTATATCATGCACACACAGGCATACACATGTATGTATAAAGTTATACATTTACCAGCTATTTATATTTTCATAATAATATTTCATATTTAAATTTCTAACACAACACAATATCCAATTTCCAGGAATCCTACTAAGTCTAGCAAGAATGAACCCATGCTTAGAAAAAAACTTAAATGACATTACCTAAAAATATCTTGGCAACCTGCTTTCAAAGCTGAACAGAATATGTTGCAAAGAGGAGTCAGAAAAATCACTTGCACAGTTTTCTTTAAAAACTAATGCAGTTATTTAAGTGTTAAGTTCTGTAAATCTTGAAAATAAACAAACTGAACTAAAATTTCTTCAGTACCCCATATTTGTACAGTTATAATATTTATGCAGGTAGATTCCTAACTTGCTGTCCAGTCATATATTATAAAGAAAGACTTGCCACTCTCCCACCCCTGATCTGTGAGTTTGTAAGCAACATGTTCCATCAAATCAAGAAGATGCACTTCAGGTCTGATCTGTGCTCACGGAGAGCCTGAGGGTTATCTAGAAAGACAGCTCTCTTTATATCCTACAATATTAAAGAAAAATAAAGAGTATATTTTTCCAAAGCATATGGAACCTTCATATTCTGAATATATGGAATGAACCAGATTGTCAAAGATTGGTGGATATAAATTTAAATTCACCATAGGAGAGTTTTAAAATTTGGGACCAAGCTTAAGAAATCTCCTGAAACTGCAACTTAGCAGAAATCTTTGTTCTTCCCTTTAAAGAGAAAGAAGCAAAAAAAAAAAAAAAAAAAAAAAAAAAAAAAAAAATTGGAATTATAAATGGAAAAAAAGCTATCAAATGAACTAGCCATTCTGTTTCCATGTTTAGGATGGTTCACTACAGTGCATTTTCAGTGTTGCTTAGCCTTTGGGTACCTTCTGTACTGGAAATATAGTTGAATGTTCTAGCAGAATCCTATAAATAAAAGATGTCTGTGATTTTTTCTTCCACTAAGACCCCTAGCCCAAACCTTAAAAATTACTCATAGGTTAAAACTTTTTACAGTTTATCAAGTTACCTCAAGAAGAAAGTTTTTACTGCTATTTTATGAGTCTATA
Organism: Pterocles gutturalis; assembly: GCF_000699245.1. Lineage (NCBI taxonomy): Eukaryota > Metazoa > Chordata > Aves > Pterocliformes > Pteroclidae > Pterocles > Pterocles gutturalis. Next base: position 129,937 of record NW_010097559.1, read on the forward strand.
ATATAGACTTTTATAAGACAATTTTTGAACTAAAGCATCTTCAATAAAATGTTAAATAGTGACCTTGCAGGAGCAAAAAAATCTATAAATAACAGCTACTTCTGCAATGCTTGTGAACAGGTTTAACATATCAATGTGTATGTAGCCATAATACAGACCAGTCAATAAGACAGGGAGCCTCTAACCTTTTTATGCTCAAAGAATTTAAATGTTGGTTTTTAATAGCTTTTGACTCATCCTTTCTTCCTTCACTTCCATTTAAGGGGATAGGAGCTTCCACTGTTAATAATAGCTCTTAAAAAACAGTAGTGAAATATTTTTAGGTTAAAACCAATACAGATTCTCGGTCAGGACATGTTTAGTCAAACATTTTATGTGACGATATTAACACAAAAGGTGGTAGAATTGTTTTAAAGAAAGATTGTTTGAAAATTATCCTTGGTTGTATCTTTAATGCAACATGTGTTTCAGTTATAAAAACTGCATCCTGAAGCAAATCCCTCGCAATTTTCCAAAAAGAAATTAAATACTACATTTTAAAGGATATTCTTCAAAAAAGTAGATAAGTTTCAGAGTAATGATTTTATATCAGATGTTTTAGAAGCAGTCCTTTTGGCATCAGGGAAGCGATGTTGAAATCTGAAGCAACAGTTTGCTTGTGCTTGCAGAAATTGGTATAGCTCTTCTCTTTATTTAACAGTGTCTATACTATGGTACAGCAAATGAAGATGTAGCTCTTCATTTCATTAAACATCTGGCTCAGAAAAATATAGCCCACAAGAGGATGATGACTATGTGTTACTTCAAAAAGACAGCAGTAACTATGCCAGTTCAAAGCAGATGTAGTAATGCAGGCAGAAATATTTATTAGCATTTACATATCTAAAAAGGCAGGTGTCTGTGTCTGCCAGGACTCCAAGGAGCTCCCCACCCATAAACATTTAAAAACTGGTTTGATGAGCACTGCTGTGTCTAAGCCATGTGAATCCTACGTCCAAAGACACTTCCAGTGCCAAGCAGGTGAATGGGCTCACCAGGCACTCCATAGCCTAAAGGCAGGATACCTCTGGCTGGAGCTGCTTAATGAAGCACTGAGGTGAGAAACTCAGAAGGAGCTTCAGAGATTAACTGGGATGTTTGTGAGCTTTCATGAGTCTTCCTTCTTTATTCTTCATGTTTCATGATTGGTTTCCCAAGTCATGGAGTGCAATTGTGGTATCTGAAGCTGCAAAAGCAGAGAACCTCTAGGTTCGAAAAGAATTATGAAAATACCTGAACCATGGTATAAATTTACTTGCAGCTGATATGATCTGTGTGCATGAGAGATTTGTCTAAAAAGTCGTCACTTCCCAGGGTTCATGCAAACAAAATGAATTAGCGTGGATGATTACAAGTAGGGCTGTGACAATGACTCAGTCAAGAAGTTATTGAAACAATAATTTGTGACTAGTATTTCCAGTTATTTGCTCAGCTATAGTCATGACAGTTTCAACCTCCTATGTCATTTAAAATTTATGACTTTAATATTGCTAGAGACTATGTTTAAATATTCATTTTAATACCATTTCTAGATATGCTGGTAAAAAAGGGCATCATATCATAGTAGTGGTGAATTAAAAAGTAGAACATTATAAGAAAGTGCTAGAACTATATTAAAAAGTGCTATCCCTTTAAATAAAAAAAAACACAGAGTAGAAATTAATTTTTTTTCTTGTTCTTTTCTTGAACTTCATATGGACTGTAGTAAGTTACTGGAAGTCTATTATAAGATTTTGAAGTATGGTTCAAAAAAATCACAGAAAGAGTATTCACCGTTACTACTGTTTGCACAGTTTACAAGGATTCCTACGTAACTCTACAGACTTCAGCTCCATTACATTCCATCATTCCATCATTCTGTAGAAACTTCTTGATAATGGACATTGGCTTTTATATATATTTATACATATATATGTGTGTGTGCATGCATCGCCTTGAGGATTTATACTGGAGCTTATTTATTTTAAGAGATTAGAAAAAATACTGATGCAATAGTCATGAAAGACTTATCATGGACTCACTCACCATCTGTTCGCTACAACTGACTTCCAGGAAAAAAACAGAAGGTAATACAGAAAAGGTTTATTGTAAAAATAATTGCATTTCTTTAATCATATGAGTAGTATTTCTTTGTTTAGAGCTTTAAAGTAATATAGAACACACAATATAAAAGATTAGTTGAGTGTAGAACCTATTACTATCAGTCATGAGCTACAAGACAAAAAAAAAAAACCTGGTTTTCTCATATTGTCCTCTGTAGATGATTGTCCTTCATCACACCATTTACTCAAAAAGCACCATTTACAGATGCATCATTTACTCAAAAAGCACCATTTACAGACGTAACACTTACTCAAAAATGTACATCTTCTTTCAGCATCTTGGCATGTTAGAAACTTCTTTCAAGCACGTGGAACATCTTGTTTTTCCACTTCATCAGTCTGCTGCATGAAAAAACAGAATAATAGCTGAGAATTGTTCCTTGGAGAAGGAAGTTTTCTCTGTGTTCATCTGAAAGAAGTAAGCTCATGATGCAAGAACTCTGTATGATAGATAGCATTTGGAATGAAAAGTCTAATGAATACAGATATTATCACAGTTGTTCTTTAGCCCCAAGTGAATATTAATGGCATGTGTCTTGTATTTCATTATACACTTTTTGAGAACTCTTAATTAATGGAAAATAATTTCATTCTCAGAAATATGCAGTGCTTGCTATTGAGTAAGATTTTGTGTAAAAGTAATGTGATTTGAATAATATTTTTTTATTTTTGCTGCCACTGTGAAGTTACTTGGAAGAACTCAGCTAGATACTTAATGCATTTAGTACTTACTGCTTTGAAGCCTTTGCTATCCTCGGTCTGCCTTCCAAATCTAAAGGCACCTTAAAAACAAGATGAAGATCAAGAAACATAAATAAATAGCAATGCTTTTCTGTCAATATCTAAGTCTGCTTTTGTATAGAGATGGTAGCCACTGGATGTTGAGCTCAAACCTGACTGTAACAGTCTATTTCCTAAGCCCAAGATCACCAAATGATCCTCTCAGTTATGCATTCCTTTATGAACAGTTTGCTTTTGTTCACTCTTGGGTTGTTTTTCTCTTAAAACCAGTGTTATGTTTTTTTAGATCATATCTATTTTCTAAATAAGCCCAACATCACCAAATGTCCCTCTTTATTATGGGTTCTAAGGACATACAGACTACAATAACAAATAAGAGTTTTAAAATATGACAACAGAAAGTGATAAACTGATAGGATGAGTTAGGACAAATCTGTGCCACTGACAACATGAACAGGGATGTAGGAGGCCAATTCAGCCAGGCATTGTAAGAGCACAAGAGAATAAATATATCTTAGAGTCCCTTTCTAGTGAGTGTGTCACTTTGCTTTTGAAGAAAATCTTTGAATTAAACCAAAAAACCCACCAGCCTACCACCTAGAAGCACATTTTAGGCCAAAACAATAGGCTAAGATTTGAATTATTGTATTATATTTGGAAAACATGATTTTCCTTAATTACTTTCAATAGAGCTCTTAACATCTCTACTTACATTCCTAACAACTTAGTTTTTATTGCTTTAATGTGATAAATGCAGTTAGGATTAATCATAGTGGTGCAGTTCATGGCATTAAATGTATCTGTCTCCCAGGTTACACAATCGGACAATGTGAGGATCCACAGGATACTCCTTGCCTTGCTTGGTTTTGTGGAGTATTCAAGACACTCTAGTTAAGCAGCTGGTCTCACTCACTTTCTGCAGTCCCTCTTACTCACCATTGGCTGGTACAGAAGTTCAGAGAAGGTAGTCTAAAACAACCTCAGTCTTGCTTATTTCTAGGGTTTGATTCTGCCATTTTAATTACACTGAAATCATACTTAGCTGGCAGAAAAGGAACTAATTCCAGAGTAAAGTGTGAACCAGTATTAAACTAAGTTGACAAAATATCAAAGTCCAGATGACTCACACTGAACAGACCTTATTTCACGACGCCTGACTCATTTTGAAAAGTACTTCATCCATGAGAAACTCCACTGAGGTGAAGTGCTTTGTCAGGAAATATGTCTGCTTAAGATAGCTGCAACACTGACTTTTGATAACATGTGGGCACAACGTCTTTCCCTGCCTGGAAACCAGATAATTGGAATTATCCACTAATCCAATCCCAGCAAATTAAATCTGTGTGCATGTACACACACACAGAGTTGGGAGATATTTCACCATGAACAGTTTCAAAATAGACAATGTTTCCCCTGGTTTGTAAGTGCCATGATGATCTACTTTCTGTTCAAAACAAGCTTGCTTGCTAACAACCCCAGTGCAATCACTGCCATGGTTCTTCTATTTGAGTATTACTACTTGTCTGCTCTGGAAGCTGCCCAAAGACAATTAGAAAAGGATAATCCTGAACAAAAGTCTCTCTAAGGAAAGGAATGTGAATTTGTAAATATTCTTCTATAGATGCACAGGGACAGAAGCCAGCGACTGCTGCTGATGTGGGGCACAGAAAGGCTTCAAGCAGAGCGTACAGTGACAGACTGCCTCATCCAATAGTGGCAATTCTGTGTAGGTATGACAGAAAAGTTGCCAGCATATACCTGCAGGACAACTATGCTAAATTTAATCTTCTACGCTAAATTTAATCTTCTATCCTAACTACTTATATTCTATTTCTATGCCACTGCCTATGAAAAAGCAGTGGCATAGAGGACCATTTAACCACAGCAGCATGACACATCACAACAGTGATTTCTTTCATGAACACAAAAGAATGCAGCTATCTGTAGCGTTCATAAATTAAACTACTCAAAAACACCTTTGTAACAACCCTGTTTTTCTATCACGCTGCTTGCTGCTCAGATTAATAGAGGCTGCTCAAAAGAATAGAAATATTTTTATAGACTGTGAGGTTAGACTTGTTCTACAAGGAAGTCAAATAGGGAATGTTCAAGAAATGGGAAAGTTTTGGGCTGTGAAGCTGCAGCTGATTATCCGTTCATTATCATGTTTTCCAGCGATTTCTCTCGGGAAGTGTGAAAATGTCTGAACAGCGTTCTGGTTCTTGGTCATTGAAGCTCATGCTGGACTGCACAGCAACTCACTCACCTTCCCAAACTTCCTCTGTGTACACACTCACAGTAGCCAGTTTAAGATCCGTACTTTGTTTGTAGCAAAGAGACTCGTGCTCCAGATGATGTTTATGGAGTGAACCTGGAATACAGAGGAAAGAAAGACTAAGTTATGTCTGGAAGTCTGTAGCTCTAAAAGACTTACACGTGCACACAGATGAAAGTACTTATGAATATTTAATTTTAATTTTTTTTAAAGATGCTGTCATTATACCTATTACATATTGTGTGTATATATATATATATAACATATACATATTACAATATACTATTTTATAACCACAACACAAAGATATAAATTGCTGCAAAGAAATAGGACAGCCAGAGTGATACAAAGATGCTGGCAGATGTGAAAATGTGAGAAGTCCTTTACTGTTTGAACTAACCCAAAAGTCATAACTTTTTTATGTTTCTTTATATCAGTCCTTAAAGTGGTTGAAATTCAACAGATTCGGTCACACCAGTGAAAGGGCTGTGTGGCTTCTCTCATACAATTTTAAAATAGGTTATTCCAACATAACTAAGCTTAAAAGGGCAGAATGTCTGAGCAGTTGGAGTAGATAACACCACGAGTATATCCAAGCTTTGGTTACATTACTACAGCTTTATGCAGTCTGAGAATTGGCACCGTTTTATCATCCAAACATCAGAGACATCTGATGGATGACAGAAGAAAAAGACTCGATAAAGCAACCAGAGATGCAAAGTCTAAATTAACATTATTTTAAACACTTTTAAAGCAGGATTTTAAAAAGGGGTATGAAGGAGAAGCTAATGCATGTTTTTTTCCCCTGAAGTACAGCCTTGGAGGAATCTTTGCAAATCAAAGTTCCTTCTCTCTCTCTCTCCCCTCTCTCTCTCACACACACACATGTACAAAAAATTCCTCTGCTATAATCCTTATTTTGGGCCTTTTGCCACAGATTTACACTAGGTGAATGCAGAATTATTCACTTGAATTTACAAAATGAGAGACAACAGGATTTGCTGACTGATTGAATTATCTTCATGCAGTCTAGCACTTGTGCATGTCAGATACTACAGTAAACTAGAAAATATTTCTCAGGGTATCACTTATGCAAGATACTGTACTAAGACAGCTAAAGAATTAACACAAACAACGTGTGTAAGAAAGCAGTATAGTTTGTGTAGTGCACACTTTTTCAAACTTGAAATTTTCCCTGTGAGCCTCATTCTGCGTTACTTATGCACTCCTGCTGAGATAGACAGGCTATGGGATTTTTTCCTCCTCCACCCCCTACCTGTCAAAATACTCTTTGTTGAGCTTTGTGTCATGTGGCATTAGGAAAGCTTTGTTCTTAGAGTTTAATTTTCTTTTTCCGAGTCTGCTGTGGTGTGACATTTACAAACTAATGCACTTGCCCTTTGAGTAGCCCCTAACATAAATCCCATGCCCGACAAGAATTACAGATTATTTTGCTGTGAGAAGGAGTTTCATCTGTGCTCAAGGAAATTCAGAAATAAACATGTACTGCAAGAGTGCTAGTGCCTTTCCAGCAACAGCTTTCTTCATGTACACAACTGTTCACTCCTTCCTATTAAAGTGCATTTTCAGCACTACACTTATGGTATAATTGAGGAGTAAAGGATCTTTCTTCATCCTCCTGAAGACAGCTATAATAAAAGATTTTTTTTTAAAAAATGTTTTTCAATAAAAATTAAAATATATTTCTGAACATCACGACCAAAATCAGAGTAATGCAACCAACTTCTTGTCCATTTTCTGAAATGTATGTTATTTCATCTAATAACAGCTGCCCCCTTTCCCCATCTGAGTTCTTGTATTTCTCTGAACAAAAATGCTACTGTTATTTTCTTTGTACCAGTTTTGGTTTTTTTTAAACAGGACCCATAAACAGCAGTAATTGACTAAAAACTTTCCCCCACAAACTCTACTTGTATGACATAATGTTTGTGGTCCATTTGTGCTGTCAGAAATTAAAAAATGAAAGGATGGTGCATATAAAATACCACAATCGGAGATAAATCATAACCACTGTTTTTTCCTATGTAATGTCATTCCTATGACATGATAAAAAAAGAAAAAAAAGTAATGTTTTATTTAAAAAATATACAGAAATAGGATAGAGAAATGAATCATTCTAAAAACAAATGGAAATGCTTCTTGGAAAATGGAACACTTGGGTGTATTTGAAACCTGAATGTTTGAAGGAAGCACCAGCCTGTGTTTAACAAATGTTCTTCCACAAAGCCATGGTGAGTCTCCTAGAACATGATATTAAATAGCAGAGCAGCTATTAAAGACTGATAAATTGCTGTAAGTACATTTTTTTTATTTGCGAGTTTGGCTTTTTTCTTCCTTGTAAATGTCTCATGGAAAAATCACTGCAGATCAAGAAGTAGTTTATATCTGATTTTTACAACCTACAATGCAGAATGAAGAAGTTTGGTCCAACTTTTAAGTAGTTTCAGTCTGGAAACTTGAATAACTCGTTTCATGTTTTCACTGATTTTTGCTGAAAAATCAAGTGGCCATTATTTGCTCCTTTTTGCCCTTAGAATAGAAATCCAACAGTAGGTAAATACTGAGGTTTTTTTTCCACTGTGGAAAAAAACCTCAACTCCAAAAGAATAAAAACCGAGAGGTCTTATAAAAATGACTTGTGCAAGTGTTTCAAATCACTAGAGCAACCATGGTAGCATTTCTAGGTCATTTGCGAATAGCAATATTAACCAAGTGATATTGCAAAATTTTCATTGAAATGAAAGAGAGCTTCCCCAAAGCCACCAGCAAGGCTGGGAAGCACCAGCTCAGGATGCTCTCATGCCACAACTGCACCTGCGCTTCCCCCGTCCCATCCTGCACAGCCGTGCTGCCAGCCGCAAATAGCCACTGCTTCCAGGGCTGTTATGACATTAAAATCCCCTCTGGTGATTTGTTGTAGGCACCTGTAAGCAGAGTTAATCTGCTGCAGCAGAAGGCTCAGCGTGTTGACACACAGTCACTAACCCTTTCCCGTGACAGCCCATCGGGATAACCGGCCACGTGCGGCCCCTCGCACAGGTGACAGCCCGTCTCCTGTTCCGCAGAGGGCAGCCCTCGTGCTGAAATGTACACCTCGTACAGAAGCAGAGCTACTGTGTACGGGATTCAGCCTGAGGAGATGGATTATAAAAAAGGGTTTAGGCACCTAAAAGTCAGATTGGCGTGTGTTTCAGGTACCATGCAGCAGCAGGCGAGGGAGCACAGAGCAGCAAGCCTCTCGTCGGGTGAGTGGTGTCCACACTTGGCTACCAAGTCCCACTCTTGCCACGCATCCTTTGGGCAGGATAGTGGAGGGAATAGTGAATGCTCCTGTTTTCCCATGGATTGATTTTTAAAAGCAACAGCATTTAGCACGATCCCATCCTGGCCGCGGGATACCCCCCAGCACGGTGCTTGTTTGGCATCCTCAAGTGCACAAACTGAAGCTGACGGGAACGGTATCTATGGGTTTTCTGTGTCCACCCTTTAGGTCCTGAAGCCACATCAGCCTGAGTCTCCTTGAGGCAGCAGCTGCTGCAGCTGTGCCTGGAAATGCAACTCTGTTCTGCTGAGATCAGGCTCCTGTGAGCACAGAGGGAGGCAGCGGAGCAGCGTCCAGGGTTGCTCAGAGTGGTTTACCATGTTCCACTGTCCGTACCCCTCTTTCCTCAGCCTCTCCTTGCATCTGTTGTCTAATTCAGGTCTCGCTGCACATTGCAGACATTCATTATTAATTACAGTGGGTATAACGTATTCCCATGCTCTGCCACAGACCAAGTCCATTTGTGCATGTTTGGTTCTATAGTGGTACATTTTTCAGTGAAGGTAAGGGATTTTAATGACAAAGCAGAGAGTACCGAAAAAGCATCTACTGTATTAAAGATCTGCTCAGTGTTTACCTCCTGATTCTGCCATCTTCACTAAACTGATTAATATTTTACTTTACAAATATGCTGCTGAGTCCTTTTCCCACTGAAATCCTGGTGACTGCCATGGGAATGGGGCAGGAACAGCCCCCTGCCCCCCATAAGAGTCACCACAGTTTATGCTCTATGTAAATGAGTGAGGGACGCAGGAACCTCAACGGTGCTTTTTGGAAAACAAGGAGACATAGGCCACAGTACTGATGCAGGTATTATTTACAACAGTATTGTAAATATGGGTTTGACTGTGATCAGTTTTATTTATTTCTCTAAAGACAAAACCCCAGTAACTTCTTAATAATTGTTACGTATTATTTCCCCCATATAAATATGTTATTCAGAAGGTCTCTGCTCCCATACTTAAGGCGGTGGCTCTTTTCTGCTCTGTTAACATTGTCTCCATTCTCTCTTTCATTCATATGCGTATGTCATTTGGTATCTGTTTTCTGATTGATGACACAATAAAAGTCACCTAATTAGGTAACAACAACTTAATGTATTAACTACATCCTTGTAAAACCACAAGAAATTTGTGGGACAGGTTTACTGCTGACGTTTTACTGCCATTTGCTTTCATTTCCTTCAGTTGCATTTTGACCCTTAGCAATACTAGAGGTGAAACGCTGATCCACTGTAGAAGTCAGTGGCAAACCTGAAATGACTTTAAGAGCATTGGGATTTCTCATCCAGTTCTCCAAACGGCAATAAGAGGAGTTGTTCTCGTGAGAAAGCCATCCTGAAACAGCCCTTAGTGCGTAGTAACATTTTATACACAGGACGTGTGGATACGCTACTTTTTTAAACAAAGTATAGAAGAACAATAGCAGTCTAAGTCAAGAATTCAGAATATGGGAAACACCAGACAGGAGAATTGCTGTAAAACTTCAGACCCCTTGTGTGCCTCGGTAGTCCTATTGCTTACTGCGTTATTTTTTGGTTTTCCTCAGACCTCACTGAACCGCAGGAACTCTGGCAGATTAGCAAGCAGTTGTTCAGTATTTCACTGTGTGGACTTTGTTTAATGAGTGTCCCCATCCCTAATGCTATTTAAACAATATGTTTAGAAGAAAGCTTTATTTCTTCAGAATTTATATCATGGCACTACGCATTGCTTCAAGGTGTATTTATTCTCACAGGACCCATTATTCTCAATTTGCTCTCAGGAGCTGGACGCACAGAAGTGAGAATGTCAGAGGGGATAATTTAGGGTGTATGCTCTGAAATGCCTATTCTGAAATATCGAGACCCTGATTATTAGAGTTCAATGCCATGTGGCAAAAGAACTCATGATTAAAAGGTTCTGTGATTTCAGATGTCAGTAGGGTCCCTGCTGTTGTATACATCAACACTATACGCTGTGAAATATCCCACTTGAAATAATTAATATCATACTGGAAGCCAGTTAGTCAAAGTAGGACAGAGTTCAGCAACTTCTGTGTTATTCTCAAGTAATTTTACAACCTGTCCTCTGACTGAAGTGGTATAAATGTAAGTTCTGTGTAAACAGTTCTATAGTACCAGACACCTTGTAAATACTTCCTTATAGAGACAGCAATTCTTCAGCAGAATAAAGCATTGGGATTACAGGAAAAAACCCAAGTGTTCTCAGTAACTCTTGTGACTCTTTTCCTCTTTTAGAAAATGTTTTGACTCTTTAAATGCTTCTCTAAGAATTAAAATGCATTCCATTTTGTCATCCATTTGTCAAGGTGTTCTGCCTCATAAATATCAAACAAGGTATTTGCTGGATATGTGATCCTACACCACACACATTGGTGTCTGAGCACTGGCAGTTCCTCACCAAGCAAACTGGGATATGGAGATGGTAACGAAAATTTTCCATCTGCCTTGGGACATATCACAGAGATCAGCTAAGAAGGCTAACAGGGAAGGACAGTTCTGAGTACGCGCAGTGTCCTGAGGATGTTCAAATGCTTAAATATGCCATTTGTGAAGATGTAGCACCCCAGCCATCTGAGGATATTCTCAGCAAATGTAGGACCAGAAGGAAAAGGTAGATTTGTAAAAGGGTATTGGCTGTTTACCTATAATTATTAGTTGTATTTTTTATATAACCATATATTTAAAATTTAAATGGAAAGTTTGGGTTTTTTTTTTTAATTTTCTATAAACATTTCACTGAAGCTTTGGAATGAAATATCTACAGCGAGAACTGAAAATAAAACAAAGTGAACTTTGCTTGAGTACTTTCCTGAGTACTAAAGCCAAGTGAATTACAGAAAATAAACATGTCATTAATAGCATGAAGTAAATTAAATTTTAATAGGATTTCTGATAGAGTTTATGAACAAGAAAGGCTTTTTATGTTCACCAGAAATAAAAGGGAAACTAATGACAAAATGAAGACCAAAAACCCCAGTCACTACAGAAATCTAGTTTGACTGGCATTTAATTCTCACACTGCTAGATGGTCAGTCTGTTTTACACTTAGTATAGAATTTCAGGACATCTGAATTTTATTTAGTTGTATGTTATGTAAGGGTGTGAGGGAGGAGGATTTCAAGCCATATAATGAATGGGATCCTCATGCTAGATGGGTTCACTTAAGGGCAGATTTAGCGGGAACCTGTGCCCGTTCCCACCAGAACTATCAGCATGTATCCCTTTGGCATTAGTAGGAGCAGATAAGTGACTTGGGAGGCCTGGCATCTTGCAGAATCCAAATATGTATGGCTTGGATCTTGTTTATCATAATCTTATTTTTTTCTTTTCAGTTATCAGATATCCCATTTCTCAGGCTTGAAATTTTCAGCATGAAAGATGACATAATAAGGCTTCAAGAGTTTGAAGACAGAGTAGCGTCTCTAAAATGTAATGTAGTGCAGATGCTTGCAACATGTCCCTCCTTCAGTTCACCGACAAATACCTATTAAGTTTTCCCTGAACCTTGAAATGTACTCTAACCACTCATTTCAGGCATCTGGGTAAAATAAATCTTAAATTGAAATTTAACCTCATCTCCAAATGTCATTTATTTGTATTGGATTTCATCCTTTTGAGTGGCCTCTCTGTAATTATTAGAGGACAAACAATTAAGGCCTTTGGTTCAGAGAAAGGAAGGGCGTTGGAGGTCACCAGCACTATGTATCACATTTTAGCCAAGAAGACTTCTTTAAGTATGTTATTAAATCACAAAAATTACAGATTAATGCTCCACTAAGGCAGCAAAAAAATGCTGAGTTTGCTTCTGGACTGTTCTCTGACGCACTGAAAGTAAAGCTGGAGACTGGAGACAATCTTGGGACTGAAATTTAAGGAAAAATATTTATGTGAAGGACCCTTAAGACACATTTCTCTATGTCTTTTTAACTTCTCCAGAAGTTCTTGTAATACTCAGAAAAGTTTTAAATCATATTTCTTGTCTCATACAGCTGTAAAATTATTTTGCTCCTCTTGGATTCAGCATTAATAAGAATTTGACTACATGGTTGTCATAAAAAGTAGCCTTTCCCAACCTTCTTACAGTCAAAGAACTCTCTAATCTATTGGGGGGGAAATAATGCAGAAGTGTCTTACAAAGTTCTACTTCAGTGGATGAGCTGGAGAATTAGGGTGGTGAATAAACCAATGCACTTCACAGTAACACTGAACATTTTTTTCAAAATGTCGCTAGTGCAGTTACAAAAATTTTACATAAACCTTGAAGCAATTAGGAACTGGCATGCAGGTACCCAACCCATCATGTGGAAATAAATGTGTGCTTATACCATTTGGATTTTTGTTCTCTGTTGATTGTTACTGTACAGACCACCTTTGTAGGCTTACAGAACACACCGTTGTGGGAAGCGTAGGTTAACCGCCACTGAGCGGGACGATGAGCATGGTTTTATTGCTCACTAATATTCTGGATTGTCAAAATGAAACTAATTACATCATGCCATTTAAAAGTCAGACTTCACAGAGAACAAGTGGTCATACTGCCTCAGGACACAAGAGACTGCTCTGCCACAAGACATCTGGTATGTATCTTCAGAACTGGAAGACGACCTTTTCACATAATGAACTATGCAATGAAGACATATCCTAGGGGAAAGGCTCATTAGCAGAACAAGGAATTGAACCCAGGTCTGATTTACCTTGTTCTTTGGTCACTTCCTTCCTTCCTTCCCCCAGAAAGCCAACAGATAAAGAAAGGTTGGAGCATTTAGCTGAGTTTAGACCACGTGAACGTGTTATTCAGCACTCTAGTCATAGTAAATTTGGCCTCATATAAGTGGATTAAATAAGCAAGTACTCATCTCTGAGCTGCCATAAGCTGTTTTGTCTCTGAGCCCCTTTTCATTCTTCTTTCTCATGTGTGTGTCATAGATAAATGCACTGAGGTTGTGAGACTGCAGTAACTGGAGTCACAGAAGTAAAATAGACATATCAATATAATTTGTTAGCATTATCCAGGTAATAATTTTTTTTTTTCCTGAAGCTAATATCAGAAGGCCCTTTTGGTACTTGAATACTCTTGAAAGCTAGTATATTAGTTTATTGTCTAACTCTGTCAGCCCTTTTAGCCACTATGGCTATCGCTGCTCTCCATGTATCACTAACTAGAGCTTTGATGGCACAGTAGCTTACTTCCAAACTTGGAAAAAATGTTTTAAACAACCTTACACTATGTGTCAAAAGTCACTTGGAAAGTGAGTGCAGAGGCTGTGGTTTGGGAATACCGTCCAGCATGCGTGGCCAGTGCTCTGTACACCATCTAGTAGAGCACACTTAGTAAATGGCCATGCTTCAAGGGCACAGGCTTTGAAGGGGAGTATCTTATGTGTATTCAGTGCTCAGACCAGAAAAATATTCTTTCTACGGCCATTTTGTTCAACTGCATTAATGACCTGAATTACCTGTTTGTTTCCAGAACCATACGTGCAGTAACTTTTTGTAGTACTGAACTTACTTATTCAAAGTGGAACTTAAAATTATGTAATTTACCAGCTTCTAAATCTTTATCCTCCCTGTCCAAATGTGTAAGGTCTCCAATAAAGAATAACAACTTGCTGTTCATTCTTGTTAGACTGCTAAAAAGGTTGGCAAAAAATCTTCCAGCCTTTGTAAACTAGCCAGGCAGAAGTCCTACCAGTTTTTCATACTGCACGCTCACTAGTGTGGCCCAAGAACTCACTTTAAAATTATAAAACATTTAGGAGGAAAAAAAAAAAAAAGAAGTTAATATTATATAAACTCAAAACAAAAAACTTCTCATAACTATCTCCTTGAAGGACGCACTGCGAAGGACTCCTGTGCATGTGGACTAGGCACAAAATTGCTGTCAGCACTAGAAAACTGCCTGGACTTTATACACAGTGATATAGATGTACATAAAAGCCACTTGAAAACCAAAAAGGAGTTTGAGAACTGTACAGTTTGTCCCTATAAACATAGCTGAGGTGTAGCTAGAGCTGAGAATGCACTTGTGGACTGAATCTGCTTTCAGGCTTTCAAAGAAAGAGAAAAAGCAATGAAGCTTTCAAAAATTATTGTAGTTGTTCTAGGGCCTCAAGCCAAATCATCTTTAAAGTGTTCTAAAAACCTACTCAGCCTCTCATAAGTTTTCAGAACACTTCTGTGGCTCTCTGATGACACAAAATCAACTTTTTCAACAATGAAAGGAATTACCAGGGGGGTGGTAATTAGCATACAGCACATACTGGTACAACATGGAATCTCTCTCTGTCCCAGAGCAGGTGATTTCATGAACCTAACAGAGTCCCAAGGTGTACCAAGTCAAAAAGGAATGCAGAATAAAAAAAATTATCTGTCCACAAACTTTATATAATAGCCAGACTTAGGCAGTGAGGCACTATGGTATTATGTACATTAAAGCTGCCACAGGCAGATTTATTTCCATTTAAGCACTGTTGAAATCTTACATGAGCAGCTCTGAATATTCTGTGCAAAACTGAAGGTGTGGAGTCCTGGCCCAACAAATGCACTGGGAAATTTGCCATTGATTTACTGGAGCCATTATCTCACCCTAGATCTTGAAAACCTTTAATAGATACAATACTCCCCAGCGTGTTTTCTGGGGCCAGCCCGTGTCAGTACACCAAACGTTCACTAGCTGCAGCACGAGCACCTCTTGCTGAATAGCTGCCTCTCTAGACACACAAAAAGACAGCCTGAAACCCCACCAGAAAGTAGCTACAAATGCCTATTGCATCACCAGCTGATCTGGTAATGGGCATAAAGATGCATTTTTACCAGGCAGATGATGAACCATCCTTTTCATGTTTTTACTACTGCACAGGAATTGTGAAGAGAACATTCATAATGATGATACAGCTGCTCAAATGCAGCTTAAAGAAGGAATGGGTGAGTAATGCCACTGTTTCTCTTTCAGTGAAGTCTGTAGAGCTACCTTTTTTTAACACTGGCTGGCATCCTTCATTCATCAGCAGAGAGTTTTTATAAGAAGCTATTACACAACATAGGCATCCCTTCATATCTGGGAAAACTCATGACCTATTTGTTACTTCAGTTCTCTAGCATGAACATAAATACACCAAGCTCCTCGAATGCTCGTGGTAGTCAAAGCAGCTGCTAAACAGCACTTAATAAAAATAAAATACTAACTCTAACCATCCCCCAGTTCTCCATGCCCCTCTTTTCACTGAGGAAAATTCACAGTTAACTGGGAAATCAGACACATGGCAAAACAGCCATGGAAAAGCATCTGCATAAGGAAATTTAAGTGTACCTTACCTGTCAGCCCTGCAAAGTCTCATGTTCCATTTATGCACTGACCCCCTGAGTAATATCCAAGCATCCACAAGAAAATCCTGTTTTTTCAGGCATCTAGCCTTGACTTAATTTGATTGACAGAATATACTTTTCCAAGATATTCTTGGCCACATACAGGACCAGTGGCTGCAGTATGTGTGGCGGGAGGTGCATGCATTAGGTAATCAGAGATAGGGAAACCTGCTTTCTCCTCTCTAATGCATGTGATAGGATCAGAGGAGAGCAGCGAGATGTTTCTTGTTTCTCCCAATGGTTTGACCTTCTCCCTCTGTGCATGGGTGTGTGCCAAGATATACGTGTGTGTGCAGGGCTCTGTATCTTCAGAGGAACATGAATTAACCTTTTTTCTGGCTGCTCACTGCACATTTGGGAAGCTTTGCTTTTCTGAGTTGGTAGGTAAGAACTGAAGCGTGGACAAAGCAAAAAATGCTAGGATTTGTGAGCAGAGTTGAGGAAACACAAACTTGATCTGCAAGGCTCCCAAGTACCAGTAGTGAGAGAGAGAGATGTGAGAATTATTTGCTGAAATGAAAGGAATAGTTCTTACCTATAATTTATTCTTTAAAGTCATAAAGTTTTCTAGGTCAAGATCCGTATCTTGAGTAAAGCGGGTAACTTCCCACTTATGATGCAATCCTTCGAAGTGCTTGACAATTGACTACTGGGGATTTCTGCAAGATAAGTGTGTGCCTCCTGGGGGAGTCAGCTAATCCTTACCTGGAGAGATTTTGAGTCAGAGCTTCTCAAGAAAAACTCTATCATCTATCTTAAGGTGAACACACGCTACTAGTGATTTCTCTGCTAAAGAAAGGTACTAACCCAAATCTCAGAATAGGCTCCAAAAGTTTTTCCAACACTTATTCAAAGTAACATGTCATATCTGGAAAGGAATACTGGTTGTAGATCAAAACTCAGTGTCACCTGCCAGACATACTGATAAGTCCTTCCACTATTCACTCAGTTACAGTGGAGAAAGAGAAAAAGTGTGTGTATAAGTCTGTCTGTAACTAAGCTTGGGAAAGGCAAGAGGTTCCACAAGACAATTACTTGATGATGAGATTTGTTCTCAATGTAAATTCAATATCTATTTTCATAATCCACATTTCGTTCCAAATGAGTCAACTAACTGTTCAAAAAACATTGTTAAAACAGCAAGCTAGTAAAAAATATTTCATGATTTCTCTTTCAGCGTGGCTTCAGCCTATTGTTTCAGTTAATTTTTTTTATTTGGGCTGGGCTTCCATTTCATAATTTTCAACAGGAAACTGAAAGCAGCCTCCCCCCACCATTGTTCCTTGGACTATCCAGCAAACAAGAGATTTGTATTGCTCCATCATGGTGCTAAAGAATGGGTATAGCCTCTGATGTTACCAAAGGCAACATTTTCAATACTTACAGAGAAAATGGATCTGGGTTTCAGTTGAAACTTGGGTCAATCTGACAAAAGACAGGTAGGCTTTGTGGCTTTAATACGTAACTTTGGCCTAAATTTCAAACAAACCTGGGGCAACTCAAGCTTTGGATATAAGTGGTTTCATATGTCCCTTAAGTGCAGGTAATTTTCCTTAAATTTCAGTTGAGAGTCTGAGTTTGCTCAATCCTGAAAGTTAGAGTTAAATTTAGGGGTGTGAACCCATCTGGACTGAAACTGAAGAAAATATTGGCAGAAACCTCAGCAAAATGAAACTGACAAAACTTGAAACAGCTCTGATACATATTCTACTCAGAAATAGAGAGAAAGAGTTTAATAAAAGTCAGTAGTTTTCCATAATCATAATCAATTTAGTCTGTTTCACTTGGAGCTTTAGGGGAAGAAATTCAATTTAAGTCACCTATGGCTTTATGAGCACTTTGACTAATTTAAGGAAAAACAAAATTTAAATATTTAATTTTTTGCTAACATTTTCTATTTACTCATCAAACCTAAATGAGGTCAAGAAAAATTAAGAGACATTTTTCTAACACCTCACTGGGAAAAGAAAGAGGAGAGGAAAGGAGAAAAGAGGAGTGGAAAAAAAGAGAAAAGCGAACCCTAACATTAAACAGAGTTTGAAATCCATTAAAACACAAGTCATGAATGTCTGAACTGGAAGAATTTTGCTGGGCATTGTTAAGTTTGAAGGAATTTTATGGCTTGCATATGCTAATTTGTTCATTACTTGAAGGGTGAGCTCACCCCATAGTAAAACATCAGGCTGAATTGGGTTATTAATCTCCAGAATTGCTTCAATTTCAAGCTTATTTTCAAGGGTTAGGGAGTGTTACTCATACTGTAAAAATGTATAAAACTACACTATTTATCAAATGTACAGAATTTCCCAAGTGCTCTAAATAACTTCAAAATTAAAGCAGATTGCAGAAACTAAATAACCTGTTTGATAAAGCAGCATGTGTAACAAACAGCTCTAACTGAGCTTTTATACTGAAAAAACCCTCCTCACAAAAACCTCTGTGTTATAATGTGACCATTGTTTCTCTGGCTAATTACTGCTGTCTATGCCAGTGGGAAGTCTTGCTATAAAGCAGCAGGAGTGTACACCTCCCATATGCGTGGTCTTTTTGGAGATCATATAGGACAAAAAAAGAGCTAGGGAAAAAACATACAAATGAAAACAAAGATCTAACAGTTTATTTTTCTGGGAATGAAATCAGTGGAGTCCATAGTACACCCTCTATATTTGTTGGAGCATGCACTCGTACATGAGTTACTAATCACGGACAAGAGTGTCAATGTGATAACCGGCTTTATGTGCGTAGTGCCATTCAAAATAGCTCCTTTGAACTTTGGTCCATTTTCAAACTGTTCATAGCAAAATATGTTTTAACTTCAGCCATTTTTATTTTATATTTTAAAAGTATTGTTCCATTTCACAGTGGAGCTAACCACATAGCCAAAAGCTTACAGATAGCTTACGTGCATTTTGGAACGTAGAGGAGAAAGTGAGCAACACCTGAATGAAGTACAAGGGAGAGAACATATGAAGACAAATTACATTCCCATCATTGGAAATAGAAATATTTTGAGATTTAAATGTGGTTATTGGAACTTGGAAAGATACATCCACATATCAACAGAAAGATCACACACTTCTTGTTTTCCAATTCTACTTATATTTTTGTAGTGTTTGCTTTCTATTGTAACTCTACAATACTGGCAAAACAGCTAAAATAACTCTTTAGAATGAGCATTTCCCTCAACAGCCTTCATTCTAGTTGGAGTTCAAGAGAAACTTTCCATGGAAAATTGTAAAATAGAGGGCAAGACTGAATACTTTTAAAATGTAAATCCCACATTAGTGAAATAAAGAAGCTTTAAATCCTTTAAAATTAAAATGATGGAAAAGACAATTCTTGAAACATAAACCCTTTATTAATGTAACTTGTATTCATTAGATCATGTGTGAAATATAATTTTGAGGGAAAAAACAGGAAGCTAATAATATTACAACCCCAAAAATTGCCAATTTAAAGATACACGAATCATCAACTTTACCAGTTTGTTCTGCTCACTTCCTGCAAAAAGACAACAGAAATGTTGACATAAAGTTTGTTGGGGAAAGGATTAGGATACATATAATAGTAGAGAAGTTTAACAAAATTATTTAAGACCACAGAATATATTCCTTTTAGAACTTAGCACATTTTTCTTGTGCATGCATTAAACACGTGATTATTAATTCAGTCATCTCACTAGTTATTTTTCTACTCCAACTCCTGTAGTAAAGTTCATCATAAACCTAAAATTTTGCTCCTGGTTTGAGATCTGTAATGAAAATCTCACATTTGAAAAAATATTGCAAGTGAGTAGTAAGTGAAAAGTGTTTTCAAACTTTCAAAACACCACTTTTAATATGCTAAACCATTAAGCTAATCAAGGTTATTAACTAAGAACGTTGCATGACAGTCTAAGACATTTCTAGCATGTTTCTGTTCAACTGTGTTCATACTATTACTTGCTGACAACTGGATTAGTGCTCTAATGTATCCATTGCTGATTTTTTTTTTTTAATTTCTTAAATTCCTCTAAAAATATCCAGGGGAACTTGCAATACTTTCAAGCTAGTTGTGGAGTTTGCTGACTTCAAACAGATTGACAGTTCAGTAGAAAGACACTTGTTTTCCTGTAGCCCTATGTGCAAATTTTTTTTTTTTTTTTTTGGAAGGGAGGGCAAGGGCGGGGGGTATCAACACGCAGTAAATACTGTTCTAGGCAAAACACAGAACATATACAAGTGTTTGCTCTATTGTAGTTTGGCCTGAGTTTTGTTCACAAATATAAACTTATCTTTCTCTGACTTCATCAAGAACTGCTATTGCTGTAACAGTGATGTGGACAAGAGCAGAGACAGACTTCTGAGATAATCAAATTCATTCCCCCTTCATTCTAACTTTGAAATCCCACTGGAAATATTTCAAGTTAGAAAAAAATATCCTTTTTTTTTTTCATTATATTCCCCTGGCTAAAAGCCTACTATGAGTTTCAGTGAAATGGTTCGAAAAGGCAATGATAAAATTGTCCAATATACATAGAAATTTGCTCTTTGTGTATTTTTTCCAAGTATTGGCTATCCTTATTTTATTCTAAGCAGTAAGAGGGAATAAAAAAGATCCTCTGTTATGATTATTACAGCTGTGCAGAGTTGTCATGAACACGTGTCCACTTACAAAAAGTTCACCTACTTCAAGACTGATAGTATTTTACGGATCTGAAATGCCTACTCACCCTGCACAAGCAGATTTCTTTAAGGATGAGATTATCCTTCAATAAAGGATGGTACAAACCATACAAGAAGACATGTTCCCTGCATTACAAGTTCTCTAAGGGATGAGTATGTATGTAATTGGCAAACAGCAAATGAGTTTCCAGAAGGGGTTGGTAAGGTCGAACTGACAGAAGAGTTAAATTTTGAAAAAGTAATGGAAAGAGTTGTAGTCCAGTACTTAATGCAGGAAGGAGTTTCTGAAGCATAACAGAAGAAAAAAAAGAGAATCAAAAGGATGTAAAGGAGATGGAAGATGTACTTACAGCAAAGTAACAAAGGAAAAATGACATCATTGCTGAAGGAGTGAAGAACTGCAGAGAGCCTTGCGGGGGAAGAGCAACAACAGGGAGCCTGGCAAATGAGGTGAAAGAAAGAAGAACGTGAAATAATCAGAGGGACCCCACAAGGGCCCAGTTTTCATTTTCTCTCGAACGCAAAGCGAAAAAACGCAGCTGTTCATCTAAATAAAAATAGTCCCAAATGAATAAATACTACAATCAGGAGTGTAATTCTGTCTGGCATACCACTGCTGAATGAGGCAGCTACTCCACTGTCTAGGTGAGATGTCTCAGAGCGCTGTTCTTTAAAAAATGACCAATACCTATACCAATGGTCTATTTGCAGTTAAGGTAATATGTATATATTCACACATATGTATTTTTCTTTTAAATTGACCTAAAATATTCTTAAAAAGTAAAAGTCTCTTAAACTTCATTGCCTGATTGGTAACAACGCTGTTATAGCACATGATGATGTGTTTCCTGGTTACTTTCTGTCCAATGCCAACAGAAATTATTTAAAGAGGAAGGGCTCCGATCGAGACCACGTTGCAGTTCACAGTCTGTGACCACAAATCCTCCAGCATCTGATCTCCAGCTGGGTTTCAGTGGGGTACCTCAGATCAATCTGCATGCAAAGAGCCACAGCACAGACTATATCTTTGTGTCTGTCCGTGCACTGATCAGAGAGCAAACTGAACCACGGTGTAAGTACACAAAAGTGGTGCTGAAATGACTTTCTGCTGCAGCTACCATATGCTTTCCTGTCGTGGGGTGGAGGAGTGAGAAGGCATCTTGCTGACTTGTCTTCTGGAGGTTAGTCAAATGACATGATCACATGGCAATGTGAGATACGTAGTGAAGAAGTGGTTTCTTTGGATTCTTTGCACTGCGGGTAATAAACATGCAAAGAACCATGCTGAGGGCGAGCACATGACAAAACTTTCTCCTCTGGCATGATCTAGAATACATCTAAAAGCTCTAATCCAAACAGTCTGACTGTGAAGTAAGGGTGGATTTTACACGACACTCAAGGTACAGAATAATCAGGAGGCTTTCAAACACTTCTGAGTATCCCCCTATTAGCCAAACTATTCATCAAATACAGTTAACCCAGGACACTTTGTCAAAGTTTTTGTCAGCTGTAAATTTCTGTAGGATAAGGTAAATGACAAATAGTCATCAATTCATGGTGCAAAAACATAACAAATAAGAAAACTTGTGAAGCTTTGGGAAAAAAAAAATCCATTCTATGTTAGGGGCATTAAAAAGCTATTATTGGATATCATAACTAAACCATGTCATAATTAGCAGCAGTAAAAGCCTAAAATGGTATTTTATCCTCCATAGAGAAAAATATTTTTTTCATTTTATGTTGTTCTTTTTTTTTTTTTTAAAACTGTCATCAAAAGCTGCATTAAATAGCTGTACATCTGTCAACTTCAAACCATATCTATGATTTACAGTAAGAGAAAAGAAGTCACTACTCCTGGGAGTTTTTCAATGAGAAAGAGCAGATTCAAGAAGTAAAATGGAAATGGACTCTACCCATACTTTTCTGGATTTCTGGCTTTAAATCTGCATAATAATTTAAACTATTTAATCTGAAGAGAGTATTAAATCATTACAGTTTACTTAAGAGCGTTTTTAACTTAGAATAAAGGGAACACAAGACCTGCTACCTGTGTTTATCTGCAGATGCCAATAATTCTTGAGATGTACAAGGAAAACTGATTCAGTACTTTACATGTTATGTAATAGATGTATCTGTATAAATCAGGTGACTACTTTGAGCTGGCTATGGAACCCAAGACAAGATTATCTATCAAAAGATAACATACTATGAGACATTCAGGGAGGGTACAGAAAAAAATGTTTGAAACCTCTATGAACATGAAGAGCTGGGCGAGATCCCAGTCAGATCTCACTGCCTTTAAATGAGTCTTTACCAGTTCATCCTAGTAAATCCTTCCTATGCAGTGAGAGAGAAAAGACATTACTTGAATTACTTCCCTAAAAGTCCATAACAGCTTGATATCACAGAAGGGAGGATATTTTGGGTTTGCTTTGCATAGATAAGTAACTCACATTTTTAATATGTACATTTTTTGTGGTTAAAAACTTTATTTCTTAAGCCTAATTTCATTCCAGACAAGTTGCCCATAAAGAGTTTTCACTAGAAGCCAGACAGACCTAATGTAGGTTTGTGGTGGCTACAAAGAGATGGAAGCTGTGTCTTCACAAGTTGCCACATGTAGAAGACAAGGGGCAACGGGTACAAGTTCTGGGAGACTTTTTATCTTGACATAATAAAGAAATTTTTACAGTAAGAACAATCGCTCTTTGGAACAACCTCCTAAGGGACATGCTAGAGTTCCCACCACTGGAGTTTTTCAAGATGCATTTGGACAGGATGCTAGATAGTCTAATCTAGGCTCCCTTTCCCACAAAAGGTTGGACCAGATGATCTTTCGGGGTCCCTTCCAACCCGGGCTATTCCATGATTCTATGATAGGTGGTGTTCTGTGGAAAGGCCTGAAGGCATCCCAGACACTGATCTGAGGAGCTAGTTTGCTCCCAAGGAAGAGAGGAGTACCAAGAGGGGAAGCAATGATGACTGGAAGCTCTCCAGACCCAGGTGACTAAAGAATTTTTAGAAGCCAGTGGTCACTGCACACCGTCCATATGGAAGGGTACGTGACCTGGCTTTCAACATCCCATAACAAAATGCAAGATTTCTAAACCTCACTGAAATGAAAAAGAATTTAAATGTTGATTTGATTTCACCAAAGAGCCTTGTTCAGATTAGGAAGTAGCACTGGAAACGGTCATCTGTATGATTGTTTTCTGAGGAGTGGCTTCTCACTGGCTAATTATGTCAGGACCAATAGACAAGTTTCCACTGTAACTTAGACATCATACTCCATGGTGTATCCATTACTACTTTCAGAAACTACAACAAGCACCATTCTGTTTTATATGTTTAGAGTATACATTCCACAATTTTTCATTCCTTTTCCATTGCAGACATTGCTCAGGGGCTGGCTACACACTGTAACCTATTGCCCCATAGATAGCCGAGATCTCTCTCTAAACAAATCAACTTAATGAGAATAGCACAGCTGTGATAATGCAGTACTCATCCAGACTCACATTTGCCAGTTTGCTACTGCTGCATATGTGATATCCTCCAAAATTTCTAATGCAGGATATGACAAAAATAAAGTGTGGAGATAAATTCCAAAAATCTGATCTAGACAAGGATCTAATGCACCCTTTCTAGTTTCAGACTAGATGTGATGTGATTCAGGACTTTGAATCTTCCCTAAGGAGGTAGCACTGAGACTCCACACTCCAGGTTGGTTTTCAGGGTAAATTTATTTTCCTGAGGTGAAAACTATCACTAAAAGAGTTCTTCCCTCCATCTCAAAAGCAAATCCTAATTACACATTAATTCTAGTAAACCATCCTATTTATTGTAAGTCAAACTTATGGAATAAAAAAAGCAACAGAATTCTTGCTTTTTAACAGTTTACTGCTAATGGAAGCTAATAACTGTTCCCCTGAAAACAGCTGCTGGATTTATGTTTCTTCTAAATGAGCTTGAGTTAACTGTTAGATTACTATAAAATTCTTTGAAACCAGTAGTTCCTCTGAGCTAGAAATGATCTTTGAATTGCTTTTTGGTGGAAAGCTTGAGCGGCTTGACCATAGATTCATCAAAGCTGATGGAGTTTTTTTCATGAAATTACAAGAAGTGGATAAATCTGGGACAGTACTAAAGTCCTCCAACAGCAGGAAACACAATAAAATTATTTCGAAGTAACATCACACAAAGAGGGTTAACAAACATGTGGCCAAGATGTGTGGATTTTATAAAACTTTTATAAAGAAGTTGGGCCAAAATACTCCAGCATTTTGAAAAATTTAAAACCACGTATCTTTACAGATAATGGAACTAAACCATGCCTGCCCTAAAGTATAAAATACTGATTCATGTTTCAGAAAACCCATCTCCAGACTTCCATGTATTATCTGCAGCAGATGTTGACTGTGCGATTGGCCATGCTGTTCATATTTGGTTAGAGTGAACACTCACAAAACCGTCTTTGTGTCATGTCAGCAATGCCACGCATGCACAGACTGTTGCACGCTTTGAGCTATTCAGATGTGTAGAGAATGAGAAGGCAGACCAAGAAACACCAGTAGTGACTGGGAAAGAAATCTAAGCAATTAATACATTGTTAGCACAGGCTAACATTGAGAAGCACAGGCTTCTCAACCAGAAGTGTCAAGTGTAATTAGATAATAGCTTAGATCTTGCATTGGGTTCATATTTACCACGTTCAATGGGTTGGTAGCTCCCCACCTCACACAATGAGTGCATAACTCCTCTTTTCATGATGTCTTGCTTAGTGACAACAAGATGAGGCTGGGAGCTTAATAAGAAGCCAAGGGCTAACAAGTGTCTCCTTAAAACTGTGTCAGGAGAGAACTAAACTCTGGGTGATACCTGAATGCCGGACCAAATATTGCTGACTTCAAAAAATAAAATATCAGACAGGAAACCAAGTGTATTGTTCCAAAGCAATGCAGTTGCCTGTAAAATAGTTATAAGTTTTTAATTATCACACAGTCATCATCAAAATATGTGCCTCGGCTTGAAACAGCAGCCCACCAGCGATATAAAAAGAGAAGGGGAGAAAAACCCCCTTTCCATTCCTCAAATGCAGCGTCTTTGTGGTCATGTCCCTGGCTGTCAACACTTCCTGGTTGAAAGATTATTACAAAAACAGGGTTCTGCCAGTGCCGGAAGCCTCAAGAGCCTCATTGTATAATGAGGATGACCCCACAGAAAACATAAAATCTAAACATTGGCTTGTGAATAAGGCCGTATGGGTCAGGGTACACACACACACGCTTCAGCCAAGTTTACCAGCAGGTGAAGCTTGTATAGCTGCACAAAGCCAGAATTAAGGAAAGGCCACAAGAAGCTTGTCAGCTTTTATCAGACTTTGTCTGATTTAAAAAAAAAAAAAAAAAAAAGCCAAGGGCAGGCAGAGGAAGTGATCTGGTCCCAAACCCACTCCCCACGTTCCCCATTTCTTCCTAGGCATGTGCGGTTTTATCTTCTGGAGGGGGAAACTAAGGCCTATGAGAAGAGAGGTGAAAGGAAGGGTGAAGATGGGCTCTTTGGAAGCTTTTCTCATGAGATAACTGAAGGTCTTGGGGTTATATCTTAACCCCATCCCTTTGGAAAAAAGCTTACAACGCTTTTATGGTTTTTTTGCTCTTGGACTAAAAGCCTACAGCTGTTTTGAAGGTTGACATAGTTCTAGCACATAATTAATACCATTTCCATTTAACTCACCAGTTAAATCTTAAACAGAATGCACAAGCTGTGACATATTACTGAAAAAAAGCAATGCATATTGGACAATTGACTCCGTGGTGGCCTTTAATGCTGTGCCCTGTTGGTGTGGTGTCTGTGGTTACCATTTTTCATTGGAGAAATGTCAAACAGTTCATGGGCCTGGCAAACGTAACTATCAGAGCATTCTGCTTCTGCTTGCTTTCACCCTGCGAAACAGTTGCTGTTGCTTACAGGGTATGCATAGATTTATGGGCATGTATGCAACTTACACTCTGCACACATGCATATTTATTTTTACAGAAATATCCATAGGATACAGAGTAGGTCTGGTTGCAGTCTGGTGTAGTTTATCACTACTAGATAGCCAAGAAATGGGTACATTGGTATGCACTTTATATGGATAGCAGCTTCAAACTAGCTAGTTTAAATCTGTCTTGGCTATCTGCATCATGGGAAGTCAGCCCTGTCACTGCACTCTGGGTATGCTCTTCAAGTGAAACATCCTTTGTGAGTACTAATTCACAAATGCAGAATTTGTGTCTTACATGAATTGTTCAGTTTTCGGGGAAATTGTTTCTGTGATCATTTTTGTCTCCAAATTCTTTCTCTGGTGTATTAATGGAAAACAGGCATGAAAAGGAAAACAAGCACAACAGAAGTAAGAACTTGACTAAATATTGCAACATTTTTTCAGTATTTCCATAAGTCTAGTCAACCAACTTAACTGTGAATCGCCTTGTACATTTGAATCACAGGATGAGGTTTCTTCAGTATAAGCTGGTTAGTGCAGATTAGAAATACCACTAAATGTCATTCATCTAAGCAGTTCTTACTAACAGTGGTCAATCAGCTGGCACAGTCTACGTCATTGGTAGACAAATTTACCACTACTTTACTAAAAGCGACAACAAAACACAACATCCTACTCAATACAGTAGGGATGAGAAATACACCATCAATAGCCTCCACAGAGGGAAATTTTAAGAAACATACTGAGGAAAGATCGTTGATTCCCACTGTTCCTCTTGGCTTTTTTTGTTGTGGATGTACGGTTTGGGGGAAATTTTCTTCTTTCCAAACCTTTGGTGAGGATATGTCAGGGACTGGGGCTTGCCCAGTATGGAATCAGTGCGGACAAGTACTGCTCTGAGCTATTGTAATCACATTATGTTCCCCTTATGTTCTTTCCATCAACTGACTATAATGTGGCTGTTTGGGTTTCCATTGGGACTATTAGTTTGGAGAGCCTTTAAGGTGTTGGGCCTGGCTGAATTTTAGACACACAGTAACATAACATCTGCTCTTTCAAGAATCTGCTATCACTTTTGAAATTGGCAGGTGACTGTATTTTTAACTGCGGGGGGCACCACAATTCCCTCCAAAAGTGGATTTTATTTATTCCCTCCAAAGTTTTAAAACCTACCTTTACATCTTTTCTTTAATTTACAAAGGTGTTCTCAGATTGACTACCACTGGTTCTATATTATTACTCCCATCTCCAGTCATTTTTATTCTTCTTCTTACTGGATCCCTTTCAGTTTTTCATGTTTATATTTTGAAAACTTGACATTATATTTTTGTTTTACTGTTTATAAACTTATACAATGTTTGTTCTGTTGTACATGATCACATAGATAAAGCAAATATGGTATGCTGAAAATTATATTGGGATTAGGTAATTAGGGATTTTTCAATATTGCCTTCTCTATTAGGTTCCAAGATAAATCTATGCATTATTTCAAACGTGAATATTTCTACTTGTCCGAGACTTCAGAGTGACTTTCTTTGCCTCTCTGCTGCCACAGCCAGAAAACGCCTCCCTGAACAATGCAGCCCACATGACTGTATCACTTTAAAACTTTGTTGGTCTTTAGTATGAGTCCAATACTGAAAGAATGACAAACGTCTTTCAAACTGTTTATGCATGCCTGTTGCACACAAAAGAGCTGGCATTGCTTACTTCATTTTTAAGTGGTCTAACTCTTCAGCTCCAAATGGATATTTTCGGTTGGTACTGGGTGCAAGCTGGAGTAGAATTTGAAACAAATGGTTTCCCACAAAGAAATTGAGAAAGAGAGTGATTGTGAAGGCAACCTCAACAACATCTGGGAAAATGCACACTAGTTAGCTAGTTTTACTTGAAACAGGGAATACATTTTTTTTGTGGCAGAAGGTCTGATTGCAATTTTTTGTATTGAGAAGTTGCTTATTACTTGATACAAATTTTCAAATTTAACACAGAATTAATGAATCATAGAAATGTTGGCTGGAAGGGATTGCTGGTCATCGTCTACTCCAACCTCCTGTCTGAAACAGGGCTAAAGCCAATCTTAAATTGAGAGAGTTGTGGCTTTACCCAACTAAGCCCTGTAAACCTCAGAGGAAGGCGAGTCCATGGCCTGTCCGTGCAGCCACAAGTGGGGACAGTAGCTATCACCCACAAGATTTAGAAAACAATGCAAAACAAAACACACCCAACAACTTAGAGAGCAATTTCAGGAAATAAGACCTTTGCTACTACGTTGTTCTCTCTACCCCCTTAACCCCTCGGAAGTTTTTTTTTCTGCTTAAGACCACAGCTTGTCTGGTGCACCACCATTTTGTCACCAAGAAAAGAATGCAGCAGCAGCACAAAGTGGTTACTACTGTTTATTAAATAGACATCCTCATAAATTCCAGCTGTTGACCATATGTTCCATCTTTTTATGAGCAAACTCACCCTCATTTTAAGAAATGCTGAGCACATATGTGAGTACATGCTCTTGCAAGTCTCCAGGTTTTCTATTTGCATTGCACATAAGCCCTCAGTATACGACTTTAGCATGAAAGTTCTTTTGAACGTGCCCCTGTCACCTCATAATCACTGTAACTTTAAAAAAAAAAATATGACTTTAAAAACTGGGCAGGTGATGATTAGACTATCTTACTTGAGCATTATCTAGCACAGATAATCTATGGAGATAAATTAGGAGATAGAGATTTCAGCTTGTAATCGTAGTAATTTGAAGGGCAAAGGATTTTTGCCCTAACATCTGTGGCACTGCTGGATTGGAATTCAGAGTGAATGGCAAAGGGTAAGGAGAGCTTTGTTCAGAAAAGCCACCATGCTTTTCACAGGGCATTTGTAGTGATGGTTAAAACCCAGCAGGCATACCATTAAACCTAATATCTGGCTAGTATTGCTTGTGAATGCTAGCAGCTGCTATCCTCAGGAGACACATGGTCATTTTTCCTAGTTAACTTCACTGGAATTTGGTGGAGATATTTTGTGAGGGAATTTGACCTGTTGGGTGGAAAAGCTAAACTAGTCAAAGTCACAAAACCCCTTATTTGGATGCTGCCTTCCCAAAGAGAGTAAGGAGAGGACTGTGGAAGTTTTGTTGTTTTGTATTAATATTATGCTGTAGATAACTGTGGTATCTTACAGACCAAAGCACAAACTTTCCACCTCAAGAAAGCTGGCAACTAACCTCTGAGGAATGAGAATTTCAGTATGAGAAGCTGAATTGCAATTCAACAGACCATCAGTCATAATCACAGAAATTGTCCTTCACCTACTTTAATTTCTTCATGTATTGCTTAAATTGGAGAGCCTATTTAAATCATATCCTTGCATATACTGAATGAAGTCACGCATATTAAAACACATCAAAGAAATAGAAATGAGCCACTAAGATAGGGAGTCATCTGCAGCCCTCAATGAGTGGGGTAAAAGCAGCCCCAGGCAACTTTAACGTCAAAATGAGCTGTTGCTTTTAGTACCCCTAAGAATATATGAGGAATAGAAATATATCTACATAAATAAGGAAGGGAAAACATACAGTGTAACACTTGTGTGATCTATTAAAATATTACCTGCCAGCTTTCCAAGAGAGCAACAAGCAACCAGAATGATCTGAATATGATTAAACCAGACACTCAGTACTAGCAGGGCTTCTTCAATAGGGGAGATGAAAGTTCATTTCTCCAGCGAATAGACAAGAAATCAAGGAAGAAGGCTGCATGCATATAAGTGACAATTGGGACAAAGAGTTGTGGCTCATCTCGTGTAAAATTATTTAAAAGGAAGGGCAATATTTTGCTTGCAAGTTGCAGCACTGGGCTTGAGGAGGAGTTGGTTAATAAAATATTGCAATATGCTTCAGAAAGCTATTTAAAGATCTGTTTCCATATTACTGATATCTTGTTTATGTACCAAAGATGGAGGCATTATGGTTAAATGACTACTTCAAAAGATATATTGAAATACTCCATACTGCATTATTTTCAACATGATTTATTTAGGAAAAAGTTGAGTGGTGGTTCTTACAAGGAAAATTTATTTTAAGAAGAAAAAAACAGGGAGAGACACCCCTTTGATTAATATTAGTAGAACTAAAACTAAGCCAAAATTCTGCCATTCTGCGATAGTAGCAGGGTTAGAAACAATTGAAATACAATATATTCTGACGGGAAAACCAAAGTTTTTATACAAATGGCTATTTTTGGTTTTCAGTCTTAAGAGTGAGGTTTCAAATAAGGGTGCTGGATTTTTGTTGCAGCATGATCCTGTTGCTGGCACCCCTGGGGGCTGTGACAGTGCTGTAAGACCCAGGATATTTCTTGGCTCTTGCACAAAGGTGTATCCACCAGCCAGTTCCTAACTCCATGCTGGGACAAGGTTCAAGCACACATGACAAGGGAGAGCGATACACAAGCCTGAAGGGAGTGAGTTAGGGCACGAACCCGCCACTCCATGGGTGCCAGCTGCACTGGGGGCTCACCTAAAGCGCTAAGCAAACTTGGGTGATAACACCTTCGGAGTATAAATTATACATTTGGAGTATAAATATTTGAAGGAATAGCTAAGATCACTCATACCGACCAGTATAGGTGAGGTCAGTTTTGGATTATGCATAATGAAGATCAGCCATTTAGAACAGCTCCTTCTACTCCAACCTGAATTATTGCTCTATTCTGGAAAATGAAGTTATTTTCTGGCCCTTTGGAGTGACAAGGTCAGAAGTACACAGAGAAGAAATAATATCTAAATGCAATGTAAACTTTTGGCATGTAAAACAGAACTGAAGTAATTTAACGCGGATGCAACGTGACCACTTTTCTTCTTCTCATTATTTGCCAGAGAGATTTGTATAATATGTGACTATTCATCTGCCAAAACCATATTCATCTCTGACAGAAATCACATTATGTTTTGCGTCTTTTTTTTCATGTGGACTGACAAATACAGCGTTCATCACTACTTTTTTGGTAGTGGAAAAAATTAATTTGGTCAGTATTTTTAAAACCTGAGACTGTTCCATGTCTGTTTTCATCTTTTGAAAAAATTGAAGATAGATTTTTTAGAGATGGCATTTTTCCCTTCTCAGCAACTGTGCGCAATTTCACTAATTAACTGCTTTGTTTTTTTAATAGAACTGCAAAGGAAACCTCATCAACTTTCACACCACGACTGATTTTTAATCCTGGTTATTTCTGTACTTGAATTTAACTTACAAACTGAGGTAAACATTTTTGATAAAAAGGAGAATCTTAGACGCTTCCTAAAATTTTAAGTGTCAACTGCCTAGAGAAACTTACCACTGAAAAATATGTGGTTCAACCAACTAGTTACTGTCTTTATAAGAAAACCAGTACTTTTTGGGGATTCCCTTTTCCATACCTTCTCCTTCCAAATAACAGTTGGACAATGAAGCACTGCTGTCTTACTTTGCTCATGTTAAACCAAATAAGATTTCAGTGTTGTTATCTTTTTGCCTTTCTGTCTTGTCAAGACATGAAAGATTTTCACAACTTGCTTTTGAGATTGATGTCTCTTTTGCATTAGTTTTTCACTCTTGAAATGCTAAGACCATGGGCAGTGCTGGCATTTATTTGTAACACTGGCCTCCCCTTCTAAGTTTGTGCAAGCTGTGCAGTCTCAGGTGGGACTGAGGAGTGCTAAGCTGATGAGCCTCCTTTTTCTTCTATTTTCCTGATGTGCATGAAGGAGGGTCTGATTAACGAGCAACTCTTTATGTCTCTAGAAGGGAAATCCCTCTAAAACAGATCTAATCAGAAAACACAGCGAGGGCTGTCGTTAACCCCCAGCAAGTTCCCTGAGACTTGGCTGACATCCTCACATTCCAGAAATCTTTAAGAAATTTGCTGCCTCTTCCCCTACGGAGTAATCGCATGTTTCAGAGATCCCTCACATGAACCAGATTAAAAGAAGCAATGGATAGATCTTTATTTATGGAAGAAACTGAAAAACACAGGAAAAGAGGTGCCAATATGAAAGCAAGCTTAGCAAATAAATAATAATAAAAAAGAACTAAATTTATGTTCCGTTAACCTTCACTTGTTCTAGAACAACAGGATTTCCCTCTGTAGGAGTTTTGCTAAGAAAAGGTCAATGCAGCACAACTGGACACTGCCTAGAGATGCAAAGGCTCAGTACACAGCCTTTTTCTAGCTGAACTTACCACAGATCATTTCTAAACAGCTATTAATCAAGAAACACAGTGTGCACGTGTTTGTTGCTACCAAGAAGCTCATAGTATTTCTTTTTTTTTTTGCAAAGTATCAGGTAGTCATAGAGTAATATATTTCTCTCTCTTTCAAGTACACAGTAAACATATTCTAATTAAAAAAGCAAACCCATCAAAACCACAGCTCTTTGTGTGAAAAATGCCATCTTCTCTGAACAGGAGTAGTTTTTCATCAAAGCTGCATTTCTGTATTGCCATCAACAACACCACAATTGGCTAAGGAATTACAGGAAGCTCGAAAAAGTGAGGATTCCTATCTTGCCTCATAAAATGCAAATTCCACTCTAGATTACCATGATTTGGATGGAGGTTTTGGGAAGAACTGTAGGACAGCCAAAAGATGCCACAAAATGTGACTTCAGAAGAAAGAGGGAGGGTGTATTAATCATGTAAATGTAATTTACATTGGGAGATGAAATATTCCTGCAGTGCACATCAAAGCCAGCTGTTTGTATCTTTCAAACCTATTGGACCCTCTCCATTTTCAAGCTTCTAGCTTGAAGAAAATGGGCAAGATATAATAATCTTTTTTATTTAATATTTCTTTTATTGGGAACCAGTTTTCTGTTTCTTTTTAGGTGATTTAGTGCTCAAATGACAGCAAAGACCATAAAGTGCAGTCTTGAAGACAAAAGCACTAACCATCAGTAGTTGTTGGCTTCATTCTTCCTGCTATATGGGAGTTTAACTAATGAATATGGTTCTCCTGCTCTTGGAATAACAAATTCAACATGAGAAAATTGCTTAGGGAACTTACAAGCCAGAGTTACTATGTACAAGGCAAAAGACTAACAGGAATCTAAATGAAGATGGTAATCATTAAACGATCCCTTCTTTGAGGGTTTACATTGGAAAGCCCTAGCTGGCTTAGATATTTGAGCCAAGCCCCTTCACATAAAAACTATCTGGTGAGTGTGAGGAAGCTGCCGGTTTACTGTGGAGTCCCTTGAGAGAAGGTAGGATGTAAAGGCAATGTTTTTTTCAAATATTACTGAAGTAAGTTTCATAACAGACCTGAAGAGGTAGCAGAGTTATTGTTCCCACTTGACAGATTTGGAACTTAAACCCCTACACAATGAGGTAATTTCTGTGAGATCAGGCTGCAAGCAATAGCCCTTACCACCTTACCTTAGAGCCCCAGCAAAAGACTTCATCCCCACAATTATTCTTCAAGGCAAGATGATATTATCCCCCACTTCATAGTTGGAGATCCGATGCCCAAAAGATTTAGCAACTTGTTGGAGATAGTACAAAAAGTCTTTGACAGATCTGGAAACTGAAACACACCTTCTGAACCTCAGCCTGATACCTTAAACACATGCCCATCCTGGTTCCTGTCCTTTTTTCTGTTGCTTAAACCAATTTTACCCAATTTGACATTAAAATATTGACATACAGAATATAGTCTTTTCATTACATTCATTTTGAGGTAAAGAGCACTAGCAAATGCAGCTGGTTGGATAGCAGCAGCAAACACTGCGACAGCCCACAGCACAGATGTGCACCACAGAAGCAGAATTTCAGCAGCATCTTGAAAAAAAAAGGCATGTCCCACACTGTGTGATTTCTTGCCTAAAGCAAACACCATCAGAGCCCGCACAAAAGACACTGTATACTGGTTCTCTGATAAGACATGCGTGATTGCTGCTTAAAAGATGAAAAGGACATTTGATGCTGAAGGGAATCTCTGTAATGTGTCTTGTGAAAGGCATCCCACTTTAGAAAAACTCAAAAAACCTCAAACCAAAAAAAACCCATCACGACAAAATGAGCACGCTGGAAGAAACGTTCTCTCTCTCCCACATGAACTAAAAGGCCCTCTGGGAAGTTGCCTTCATACCCCAGTCAACAAATGTAGAAAATCATAAAGGTATCTTAATTGAAAAAATAAATGACTCGCAGCAAGTCTGGGCTATCTCAATTCAAACAACAAAGCAGCTCAGTTTATTTAGGGAAGACAGATTAGTGGAGAAAATAGTTATCAAACCACAAAATGACTAACTGGGGACATCCCTGCTAAGAGATTTACTTTCCTAACACAATGGCCCAGATTGTTTGTTCTGCTCTTTATGCTCATAGAGCAGTGCAAGAGAGGGTGTGCAAAATTCGGATAAGGCATTTAAATTCCTCTGTAATTCTGGTGCCAGTCATGCAGTCCTGTGCTGTAAGGGAGATCTCTTTGCATTCCCTGGGCCATTGCAATCAGGGTGACTGAGGAGCAGAAATCCTCTGGCCATGCTGCCTTCTTTCCTGGTCACATTCCTGGTACTGTAGCAGTGATGAAAAACATCTGTTGAGCTTGTTTCCCCAAGACCAGAAAAGACTCATTTAACCATGGTTGAGCTGTAGCTCTGGATGAATAAACAGTGTTTGTGCAATTGTTTAATAAACTTTCAAAAGCAGTGAAAAAAAATTTTTGTCATCTTACTTAAAAACTGGGAGGAAAAAAAAATGAGAAGTGGGTATAAGTGGATATAATTGGAAGACCTTATGACTTTTTGGTGTACCTTCTTATGGTATTTTTCTAGACAGTGACTTCACAAGCTTTCCCAGATGAGTGAATAGCTATGACTCTGAAAAAAAAAAAATGCGGTTCCTGGAGGGGGAGTTTTGGAGCTCTCTCTCTATTCCTGTAATGTTTGACATCTGGAATTTGGTGGCCAGCATATCTTACCAATAACTGAAATACAATTAATTTTATGAAATTCTGTGGAATTATCATTCCCATTTACTGAAAAGCCTCAGTAAAAAATGGTGAATAATAAAAGAAAACCTGGGGAAAATTACATCATTTGAATAGAACCTATACTGCAATCTGTAGTAAGTGCACATCAAGTCTAAATCTAACTTTTAGATTCACTACCAGTTCTTCATGCCAAAAAAACCCCAAACAAACATACAAAGATACACTGCCCTTTTACTGCACTTCACAAAAAAATGTGATGGAAAACACAGGGTAGAAACATGTTTACGAAGCTACTCAACATAATCCACATAAGTGACTAATACAAGTATTCATAGAGACGAAGGTCAGAAGAGAATTGTTTCCCAGAGTAATTTGTCTGACATGAACTGACCCAGTACAACAGATGACTATTCAGTGTGTTGCCTCATGTAAAATTCAACCATTTCTCAAAACATAAGAGGAAAAAAATAAATAAAAACAATATGAGGAAGCAATTGATATTATCATTTCCCCATTGTTCTCTGCCCTGTAAACCAAAATAACTTGAAGGACACTATGAAATCCCCTGATAAAATATCAAGGGGACATAAGCCTCCAAAAAGCTTTTTGCTTAAAATGCTAAAAACTAGAAGACATCAAGGCTACCACACAGTTTATTTTCCCAGGAACATTTCTGGCATTTAGGAAATTTTCTTTGGTGGTAAGCTTCACACACAGACCATGTTGAAAATGTAGGGGCTGGAAGCAGTTCCCCTCAGCCCAGCTGGGCTCCAAACCTACGTCAGAATGAGATTTGCACACAAACATTTCTTCTTTACCCATGCCTTGTTTTCCCTAGGAAGAAAACCCAAGCACCCGGGCAGGAGGAAGCTGCAGAACTGCAGCAGGGGCACAACAGGACACACAGCCACCACACATGCTCTGCGATAGGCACCAGCCTCGCAAAGACAATAACAGACGGTTAAACCATCTCGCTGGAGCACCTCTTTTGGTCTCCAGTTTCCCCCTGTCAAATAAGCTTCAAATGAAGCAGGGCACACTTTACAGTCTCTAAAGTTAAACACGTTCCAAAGCAGCTGGGAGAGAGCCAAACCATAACCTTAAATGGGCAGGCACGATGCCCTCAGCATAGCGAAGAACGTGGATGCGTTATAGCCAAAACCACAGAGCCCGCGTGCTGCCAGGGCAAGCAGGATTTCTGACAAGATTTATCATTTCTCTGTTGTGATCTAGCCTTTCAGGCATTTAGTTTTAATACAAAGTAAGCACTTGCGATGATTAAGAGAAATGTACAGTTGGATCACTTTGTTGTTCGGTGGCCAGTCATAACATAAAATTTGCTGGTTAGTGCAGAAATAGAGTGTTTCAGCCTATGTGTGGTTACCGTCTGCTCCAGCATCTGGGTTGATGCAGTGAGCTCTTTGACACGGGCCGACGGTGCTATTTTATGCCTTCGTTAGCTCCCCTCCCGGCTACCCTGAGCTGCTGTGACCAACACACCAGAACGGCGCCTTTTTCTCCATAGGAAGAGTTTACAAGCTTGAGGGAAACACAAGAGTTTACCAAAAAGGTTTACAAGAGTGACTCCCGTCTATTCCCGCCAGGCACTGGAGCACATCTCCGTGTCCCCAGGGAGCCTCGTCCCCTGCCAGCTATGGTCCCTATGCAGACAGAAAAGGAGAGTCACTGGATTTTGGGGTTTTTTTGGTTTTTTATTTTTCACCTGTGCTGGTAAAGTGGCATTTGCTGACTTCCTCACCTAAACTGCAGCACAACAAGCCCTTTTTGGGAGTTGTCTGAAAGTGAAGCACTCTCCTCAGATACGCATGGAGAGGCTGGCCAGCAAACAGGCACAGGCTAACCCAGGAGCAGCTCTCAGAGAGGCTGTGGAGCACAAGTGAGCATTTTCACCAAGCCGTGTGCGGTACAAAACACAGCACAATGCCCCTCCGACCACTGGCATGGCATTAGACAGGGGGCACGGGAGATGAGACGGCCTCTTCGGGGTGAGAGCCTCTTTAGCTGCCACCGAGGGATTTTCCTCCCAGAGCCTCCCCAGTCTGAACATTAAACCCTCGCTCCGGCTGTATGCCACTTCCTTCCCCAATCTGCTGTCCCTTCCAGACCGGTGTCCGTACGCGTATGCCCCTGTGCTGTTTGTTTATCCCTCCCTCTGTAGAAGCACGCTGCAGGAACTGTGGTCCAGACATCTGATTTCAATAAGCGACCAGAAAGGAGGCTGGAAAGCTGGCATGTTGCTTCACACAAGAACAAGCTCCAAGGCAAAAAGATACGCGACGACGCCGAGTTCCAGCCCGTGGCGTTGCAGCGTGCTGCCTAATCAAAACCAGGGACAGGGAGTCCCAGCAAGCACCGCTCCTTACGCTGCCTCTGCACGGTCCTGCACCCGCCTTTGACTGGTCCGAGCGGCATGCCCGAACCCACTTGCCCCTTAGCACTGCACTGAGCAGTGCCGTCGTGACTTTTTTTAGAGAAGGCGGCAGTTGGCAGACTTATTTCACAACCTAACAACAGCACATAGATGGTTCCTCTGGCTATTGCCATTTGTGATGCAGCTGGCAAGACAAGAGACACTTGCACAGCACTTACACAGAGAAGGAGATAATAGAAGGAAATATTTCCTCTTAGCAGTGTAATTAATACCTAATCGTATGCAGAGTTAGCGATTAGATTTGTATATGCGAATATATATGCAAATAAATAGATATATAAAAGACTTGGGCGCATATAGGGAGAGGAGGGAGGGAAAAGGAGACATTTGAGATTTACTTAAAAGTAAATTTTAACACTTCCGAAAACTCAAGCTGAAAAAACAATAGAAGGGATTCCTACTGCTCACAGTTGACAAATGGATTTTTTAGATGAGATTAATGATCTGCTTACCTATTCACTGTCTGCGCAGCCTCCAGGAAAAACAGAGAAGGGACAGAACTTCAGATTCTGCTATGATAACCCCAAAGTGATTCCTGTGCGCTTTTCCTTTTCAGGTTTTCTCCTTTTTTCTTTTTAAGTGCTTTTTCATTATCATTGCTCTGACCTTGCTGTGCTTGGTTTGGACCTCATTCTGCCATTCTTCCTGTATTTCTCCTACTGGCACCTTCAGTGTAAACACACTTATTTCTCTGTTGCCATTTTCAAATCGAAATCAAGAGAGCTGCATTGGATCTCCCTGAAATACAAGTGCTTAATTAATTCCCCCTGGGATGTTTCAGTCCTCAATTATGATCACAGTCCTCTTATCACCTGTTAACAGATCTTTCTGGGTTAAACAAAAGACTCCTCAATGCCTGCTAATAGTGTAAGACAAAAAGACAACTTGCTGGGTATTGAGACTCCTCAATGCCTGATAATAGCATCATATAAAAAAGACAACTTGCTGGGTATTGTTGTGCTCCCTGGCTGCTCTGTGGCTGGGGGAAGGTGTTAGGTGCTACCCATGTAAAATACCACTCAAATGAGAAGCAGTTTGGATAGATCACATATACACTTATTGATTTTTCCTCTTTGCCAGCCAGCAAAGTGATTTAAGCCTTATGTAACACCTTGCTTCAATGAAACTTGAGCTAACACTTTGAGATGGTGCTAGGTGATAACCTTGTACATGTAAATGTATACTTGAAACCCCCCAAAATCCGTGTGGTTTTATCCCACTTCCCCCATGGGAAGAGTTTTTTCTCAGTAAAAGGTTTTTTAATTGAAAACAAGGAAATTTGGAAAACTTGTTGGGTAACTACTCATTTCTACTTTAGAAATACCTATCCAGTGTAGGTGTTGATGGTGCCCAGGAGTTAAGAGGTATGCATTAATATCATTGAACTTGCACGATTCTGCAAGTTACTTTTCCAAGTCAGAGAGGAGTTCAGGCTTAGGAACCCCAGTTCAGACAGACCCAGTGCAATCGTGTGGGCAGCACGGCGCTCTGGAGGGCACTTCGCATACACAGTGACATGGCAGTGCCAAGGAAGTTTCTTTTTTTTTCTTTTTTTTTTTTTTTTTCCTAAGTATGTTCAAATAAACAGTAGGGTTTCAATTCTTCTCTGACACTGTTAGAAATGTATTTATTCTTCCTTCTTGTTCTTGGAAGCCAAGTTAAAACAGACAGCATGAACAGATTCCCAGGTTGACTAATGACCTCACAGGAATTGAATAATGAAATCATATCTGCCTCTTTACTGAAGAGAGACAGCTCAAGCTTACACAGATCTAATTATTGCATTTCTTGAAGATAAATTGCAGCCTTGAAGGCGTCTTGCAATCAGTTATCAGACATAACTCCATGGGCACCAACTTTCTTTTTTCTCCAGTACAGTGATGTACTGCCAATATTTAACAAGGGGCTCCCACCAAAATTCCCCTATTAATCTGTTCTGTACCATGTGTCCCTGAGGTGCATATTCTTGCAGGGAAAGAAAACAGTAATGAAGAAAATCTTTTCATTTATTTTTACATTACTGTTTAAACATTTTCTGAGAATCACAGCCAAAGAGGAAAATAAAACCACTTGGCAAACAAACCTCTATTATATGTACTTTTGCAGGAAATGTTTATGCTACACTTCATTCCTGAAAAAAAAAAAAAAAAATCTGGAGCACTTTTAATGTGGTGTCTGACTTGTGATATTAGGGTTGGTAGCAGCAAAGATGTGGAGTTGCCTGTCCATAAAAAATTGACAAAGTCAGGTAAATGTGTCCTTTTAAAAAGTATGAGAGGGGATAAACTGATATTCTCTAGGATAAGAACAACAACTAGCCGAGTGAAGGGGAAGAGATTCTTCATGAAGTGACGTGATTGCCACCTTACAGCAGTGAGCAATTCTGTCCATTCCGGTAGAGTGGAGGAATGTGCAACTAAGAATAAAAGTCAGAGGACCACTATGTCTTTTCAGACAGAAATAATTCTGCTTTTGATTTTGTACAAGGACTGGTCAGTAGACAATATAGTTACAATAAGATGAAAATAATTTTAACAGATTTAACAACTATCTAAAGCATGCCACAGTTCCATTTGTGGTAGGAAATCATCCCAGTATTCCTTTCAATTTGGCTGCAAAACCTTAACGAGACTCTCAAGAAACACCAAGGATTTGCTGCAGTGATGTTCACTTTTTCCCTTTTTTCCATCCAAATCTGATGGTGTTTTCAAATTGGCTAATCTTTCACTTGTATTTGCCTTAACAAGTAATCAGAGATATGTTTTTAAGTTTTTCTAGATTAATTCCAAATGTAAAACAAATGCTACTTTACTTTGATTGTTTGTATAGCTGGTAGGAGTGTTACTGTCCTTATATGGATTAAAAGGTAGCAGAATTTTTTTTTTTCTTTAGAAACCCAAGTTTTTCTTACTTTGAAGTGAAAAACACATATCTCACTTGAAAGTTCAGAGCTTATATGAAGTTTTCTACTATTCCTCACATCTTATTTGACTTTTAAAAAGAAGTGATGTGAAAAATATTGGGATGATGTGACTACTCATCCTGATAATAAGCCCTGCTTCCCCACCCTGATAATTAACAAGTAGCCACCCGTTATTAAGCAGACCAAATATTTCAATAAAGGGTCCTGCTGAGTTGTCTCTCTTCTGAAACAGATTTCACTTGAAAATTGAAATAATGAGGTTCCCCTAAACTGAGCAGCTCAATCAAGCCCACTGTACTGGATCCGTAAACCTTAAGCAGAGTTAAATTACCAGCAGCGTTTTCCTGACAGAGCCAAGAGAGGGGCCTTTTTCCTCCCACCTGCTGACTAGTTGTGGTTCCCATGATTCAAGTAAACCTCTGTAGACCTGCCTGCAAGGAAAACAGTTTGAAGTTTAGACATCAGTTAAAAGGGTATCTGAGGGAGCTGCAAAAACAATGCCCAGATGATGCTGTTTGAACACGGTGGACAGAGAGCTGAAAACAAAACACTCAGGCAAGTAATTAGCAAGGCAAAATCACTTCCACTTAGGCGTCTGAACATCAATCCCATCTGGTCTCAGAGGGCCATTCCCTCTGAAAGAAGCTGATCACCTCTAAAAATACACCCTTAGCCCCAATACCCAAAGGAAGCATTGTAGCATGTGGGAGAATGTAGGAAGAGCAGGCTCTGATAACGTGGGATCGCAGGCAGCCTTCTGCAGTGGGCAGTATATCTCTTCCAGTGCTATGGGAACATTCACAAACACTTAAACACATATATCCTGATCCTGTCTGGGGATAGTAAGAGCAAGATTTAGTATGTGACAGAAAAAATCATGCTGAAGTAAATGGGATTAGCCAGTATTTCTTCTTAGCAAAATCATAACTATTACTGAGTTGGCACTTCTGTACGACTGTTCAAACACAGCAGTAAATTGGCTTTAAGAATTTTTGGACCAGAGAGACTGGTAACTGTGGTGCTTTTTGGATCAGAGAAAGGTCAGAACTTTAGAAGTTCAAGTCAGTCAATGAGTCAAAGCAGAGATCCTTGCCTCTGTGTCTTCTCTGTTAAGTAGGAAATCGTGTCGGATATTGCTGAAGTGATGGTGTCTAACTATAAAATCTTATGCTTATTATCATAGACAAACCATTAAGTCCTCCCAAGCTTTTCAGAGGGCAAACAAACAAAAAAAAAAAAAAAAAAAAAAAAAAACAGGTTTAAATAAAAGAAGAACCCAGATTTAACCAAACCTTCAAACACAAAAGATACAAAAAGATACAGCAGAGGTATCAGTCTCTTCCATACTATCACCATTGCTTTAGAGCTACCAAAATCCAGCAGACAAAGCTCAACGAAATCCATAGAAATAGAGCTTAACATATCTGAAGACTTTAGTAAGTTTTGCTCTGTATTCAGTTTAAGACTTAAGACTAATGTGTACATCTGAGAAAAAAAATATGGCACATTTAGTCTTTGCATACAGTGTATTGGATTTTAACTAATTTATTGTTCTGCTGTGTGGAACTGAGGGAAATCACTGTGGCGTGGTGGTTCATAGAACGTACAGAGAACAAGCCAAAAAATGTTTTATGAAAGCAACTATTTGTTATAGTTGCAAATCTTTTTAAGCCATGTTGGTGAAAAGCAAATTCAATACTACTGGAAACACACATTCCCATCATACACTGAGGAGCTTGAACACAACGATATTCACCCTAACAGATGAGCCTTGTGCCACACACCTTCAGCTCTCCAAACAGTGCCATGTCTGACACATATCAAAATCATTAAAGGAAGGTTTTTTTCTACTGGGTGGGATTCCAGTGAGTTCAAATGAGCCATGAAAAAAACAAACACTGGGGAAAGGCTTCCAATTTCACTAAGAATGTGAATTGTTTACATCCTCCCTTTCAGATCTCCTGACTAACCTATTTGTCTAGTGATCAAACCCCAAATTTCAGCCTCTGTAGTAACAAAATATTTGAGGTTCTTTCTTCCTAAAATTATTAGGACTATTGTCAGTAATTTGAGCATGAACAAGAACAGAGAGTGTATGTACAGTGAGGATGCTGGAAAGAGCTTCTTTAGTGCATGCTTGGTTTTTGCCACGTAGGGCATGTCAGCATTTTTGGTTCCTGTGTGCTGGTACTGAGCTTCGTCTTGAACCTCTTTTATTACAGAGACAGGAAAGCGCACACAGTCCTAATACTTGTGCAGTCTAGCACCTGCTATTGGAATTATAGGAGAACTTTTATTAAGTGATCATATATACACTGTCTTAGGAATTGACACAATTTTTCCCAGCGCTCTCCAGTGTGTCAGCTATGGAGCAGTTCTGCTCCCATGAAGTCAGCTGCTCTTGCTGACCTCTATCTGGGCCAGTCCTTAATATCTTTGAAGATGCCCTCCTGGGTTCCTAGGGAGCTTGCTCCAAACATGTCTCCACTTTGTGAGGCTCACAATGAGCTTTAGCGTCCATGAGCCATTCCTAGGAATTTGCTGCATGGGAAGAAGTTATTTTATATGTCCATTTCAGACATCAAAAATGCCTCTCAAGCGCTTACCAGGGTGTTCCTACCTCTCATTTTCATTCTGAGAGAAGGTCTATACAGATTCTTAGCCTCCCTCCATAAAATCTCTTCAAGATTTTCTTATGGAATAAACATGAAGTATAAAGTCAGGGGTTTTTTTTAGTAGTGCTTCACAGTCTGCTAAAGGGGAGGCATATGGTGCATCTGCTTATATACCTTTCCTCTCCAATGAGCCAAACAGAAACTTTCCTAGCAACACTGTGCCTTATAAAGACTTCTCCTAACCATTTATTGACGACATAAACAAAAAGATATATTCAAGCTTAGTGCTTAATGAATGTCTGTTCAATAGTGGAAAAGTCCCACTGTCTGTGAATTCACTGGCATGGCTGTGAAACTGCAGGAATATCTTTGCCCTTCCCAGAGGCCACGTGTACCTTTGATTTGAGGATTGTACTCGAATCTGAAACTATCTGACTTTTGGTGAAAGATGAACACGTAAAGAAGTGGAACAGAGCATAAAGAGCACAGCTTTTGCATAGAGGGAAAAAGCACATTGTGTGGGGTACGTGGGGACAACATCCACAGTAAAGCTCTCCCAACTTTGTATTTAATGACTCACCTATACATACGAAGGCAAGCATGA
The DNA here is from genome assembly GCF_000699245.1 of Pterocles gutturalis. NCBI lineage: Eukaryota > Metazoa > Chordata > Aves > Pterocliformes > Pteroclidae > Pterocles > Pterocles gutturalis. The sequence goes on from NW_010097559.1 coordinate 174,019, forward strand.
ACTGATCTACCTCCTGTGATGTTAAACAGCAAAATGGATCATGAAAAAGGACCCAAACGTATTTGTGATTGTAATTTTTGATCACAAACCAGAACATCAAGCAGAAGGATCATATTCCAGTACTCCAGAATGACATTTCTGACTCTGCCTTCTCCCGGAACAGATTATCACAGCTCCACTCAGTTACACGCTCTGACATCCCCAGTGTTTGCACGCACATGCGCTGCTGGCCCTCTGAGCATAATGGCAAAAGGCAGACTTAGCTGCTTAATACCATAAGATAATTTAGCTGCTTTCATTATTTTGATGTAGCATTCCAAATTGTGAAAAGCTCATGACCACTACCTCAGAAAGAAATTTATGAAGCCAAATGAACTCCAGGACTTGAGGCAAACAAGCAAAATATTAAAACTTTGCACTAAGCAAGCCTGTTTTTTTTTTTTTTAAAAAAAAAAAATAAAGTATTTTTCAGTGTAGCTGTAGTTATTGAGAAAAAAAAGACAAGAAATAAAGCTGGTGTGTCATTTTCCAGTTTCATATAAATTTAACTTCACAATTTTTAAAATTCCTTGGTTACTTGCCATGATATTTGCATGAAATCAGAGCCACCCTAAATCATATCTGAGTTAACACGTGAACTGCACACAAAGCACCACACTTGAGTATATGGAAAAGATTTTCTCATCTTTACTTAATTCTGGCCAGCTCGTGATGTTTTCTTCCAGAATGAAAATGTCTAATCTGTCACAGAGTCATCCAATTGCATTATAAATGTTTTCTTAAATGGCAGTTCTGTCTTTTTCTTGCTACTTTGCAAACCACAAATATTTGTAATGTGTTTCAGAAGCTTAATTTTTTAGTCAGGGTCTGCTATTGTCTTTAAATATAACCTCACAATTTTCTTTTCAAACGTTGTGCCATTATGTGCAGATATTGGAATGTAAAGTCTCACTGCCATCCTGGCACTCGTTCAAGATAAAGAATTGACAGACTGATTAATCAAACCTAAATCTGATGCAGGTTGCAGAAAACAGTGGTGCTGTAGCTGGCACAAATGGACAAGAGTCTCAGAAGAGACCTTCCCCGAGATACAGTGCATCACATAACACAAGAGGATCTGAGACCCAAATGGCAGGTGAAAGCTTGTACTAACACTTTTTTGACCCCTGAGCAGATGAAGAAAGACCTTGAGATGTTCACAGCAGTGCTTGAGCTCACCTTATAAAGCAAACGCCCTGCTGCATCCCGGGGCAGCAGGAACCAAGCCTGGAAATTGACACTCGCATTCACAGGAGCTTTCCCAGAGCGCAGAAAAGTGGTAATAAATTAAAGATGTGACATTGTTTTAAAGGAGAGCGAGAGTCTGAGCTGACAAAGCACAGCGTTTTCACCATACGCTTTGCCTGCAGTCACTTGGCACACCACTCACGCCAGGCAGCACAACATTGCCTTAACAGTAAATGACACACTTGTTCAACACGGAGCTCACATAAAAGAGCAAGGAAATAGAGCCACCACTGCAATTCTCTCTGCTTGGATGATGATGCTAATTATTTATATGTTCCTTTTTGGAGCCTGTCATCCTCAGCCTACAAACAGAACACTTAACAGGCTTGATTTGCTGCAACAGTGTAGTGCTAGCAGGGCATTACATAAATATGAAGTAAGTAGCTCTCCTAAACTTAGTATATCTTGAAAGAAAGTATTAAACTTATGAACGCCAATTCCCAGCTGAACTGTGAACCATTTCTCACTGGAGCTGATGAAGTTCAGTTTCATTCCTTGCCATTTCAACCCAGCAGGAAAGAAATGTGATATCAGAAGATAGGAACAAATTCACAGTGGAGGAAAATAAGTATGCAGTATCATGGATACTCTGCCTCTCTATATACTCACTAAGATTTGTTGTTTCAAATACAGTTCAACAAATACACAACTCTTCTTGCTTTCTGCCTTCTGCACTGTGGAAGATCTGGCTTCCACATGTTCCTATACCACAGACAACTGGGAAAGGTTGTCAGTTGTTTTGTTTGTGGGTTTTTTTTTTTTATGGGACAAAAATTACATTCCAGAAAAAGTGTTTGAGAAACAGAGACCTAGCAAACCCTGTTATGATCTCTGCCTGTTGCAAGAAGGTCTAAAACATTAATTAAAACTCCCTTCAGTGGCTAGGAGGTGAGTGAGAACACCTTCCTTTCTTGTTCTTGCCAAATCACGTCTTTCAACCTTTCTGGTTCAAGCATAAGAACTACAGACCCTTCCTGAACTGCCAGCTCTCAGAGCAAGTGTGTTCTCTGCAGCTAACTGGTAAGGTGAAGGGCATCTAATGGAAAGGAAAATGCTGTGCATGCTCAGATGGGCATTTCTGAGCACACTGAAACCAGCGGCACAGAGGGAACTCTCTTCCCTTTGTGCAGGTCTAATCCTTCTCCATTTCTAGTCCTCCTCTCAGTATACCTTTACTGATCTGTATTCCTTCTCCAACCCCCAAGACCCTCTTCGTTACTAAAAACATTTCTCTGATCCACAGCAAGTTCTGTCATTACCAAACCAATCTTCCTAATCCAAAATAGTTTTTCCAAGCTCATTTCGTATATCCACAGAATATCTCCTGATCTCTGTCAAGAGCTGATTTAAAAAGCACAGAAAAAAAGTCATTTTCCACAAGCAAATTTAGTCTGTACTTCAAAACCGAGGAAATACGTTGCCTGGTCTTAACCGGTATCCCTTTCATTACTCATGCACTTACAGATGAGTTTAACCATCCCCAACACTCACCACGAATTTCTCAGTCAAAATTATGCCACTTCACAATACTGACCATAACGAGGCCTTTGGTGTTCGGATGACATTCTTTTGATCTTTCCTAGGTCACCTTAGTCTTACTAGGAATTCTGAAGAGATCCTACATTTCTTACCTTTTTAGACAACAGTTTTCTCTTTTGTAATTCTTAAGCTTTAGTTGCACCTGAGGTAGCTTTATTTCAAGTTCTGGACAAAGTTTCAAGCCATTGCAATTTATTTGAGTACTTAGAACTCATCCCTAAATAACTTAAAAATAGAAACAGTCCCATAAACTAATGCTCTACATGCTCTCTCCTTATTAAAAAAAAAAAAAATGTTACAAGAAATATTAATTCTTCAAATGGGATTTTAGAAGTTCTAAGAGCATGTAAGAAGTGAAATGTTCCTAACTGTGGGAAGAATAATTTTAGTTTTATCTCTCCATTCTTTCCAAAGAAAATTAAGTTAGAATTTAATTTTAAAATCTGGGATGTTGCCAACCATTAGTGACCATTCATTTTGCTGAACTTCATTTCATGCAGTGTATTCTTTCAGTGGTGACTATGTCAACAGAATTCTGTTGTTCTTATTTTATTCAATAGGAAGCATTTTTTCTCTTTTGTACTGTATTTTGGAGGTTTCAATGTTGTAAAGTGCATTTCAATGTGGTAAACATATAACAAAGGATAGATGTTAACATTTAAAATATTTCAGATACGATACAAGAAGATAAAAAGACTATCACAGCTTGCAGTGCCTGCTGGACTAAGAGTAATGACTACAGCAACAAATGATGGATTGATTTATTTTGCAAACGGCCTTGAAATCTGGGGCCATATACACTGGTCAAAAGTAATTTCAGGGGGTTAGTGGTTGAAATGCATTAGCAGAACACTTACTGATGGTTATTTTCTTTATAATATTTACTGTTCAGTACAGCTAATGCAAAACACTGCTAGAGTCACAGCGGGGGATTTGGCAGCTAGAGAAACTTGGAAAGTCTAGCAATTGCAGTTTAGGAATGTGCCATGCACACAAAAAGAGAAATGCTATCGTGTAGACACAAATAGTAGCATGAACCCAATCAAGGATTACTATTCCATCCCCCCATCCACTCTGAGGCAACGTGTTAGTTTTCTTAAGCTAACAGCACTCAGTAGAGTCAGATATTCTAATTCAGGTATTATAATAATATTTCCAGCAGATAGCAAATGCAAAAGGGAACTCAATTATCTTCATTTCCCAGATGAATTTATTTTCTATACATCCAGCTCTACCATTCACTCTGACCTTATTTTCTACATTGGTTGAAGACCGTACACGTGCAAAATTTGCTGGAGTATCAGTACAGGCAATATTTCAGAAATGTTTTAGGAATTTCCAAGCTAAGTCATGCTATGCTAGCAAAGCTTGAGCACATAGTACTTCTGATACTTAGCATCCTTATAAGGATGATATTTAGCATCCTTATGAGAAGATAAGTGTACAAAACAAGGAGGTAAAAAATAAGAAAGCACCTATTTTTACATAACTTATCATTTGTTTGGTATGAAGTCTGAATCTCTTTCACAGTTTCTTTAGTCCACAGTTTCTTTCAGAAACAGATACTCCACAAGACCAATGACAGCATGAATGAAATTCAAAAAGTTATTTTCCTGGCAGGGAGTGGAGGAGCATCATCCAAGAAAGAGATTGTCTGTTGAGTGATGACAGTGACAGTGAAGGTTACAACCCTGAGGGCTGAAGATAGGTACCAGCCCAAAAAAGCATACAGTATTCATAGCACATTTGAAAAAAAAAAAAATCCAGATATTAGCGCTGTGGAGACACAGCCATTTGAAGGATTATGTGTTTGCTATCAACTTCACAAATTCAGTGCTTAACAGATATGTTATGCACCACAGGACTGAACTCAGAGAAGGGAGTTGGCTCTGTGCCTCCATCTCACATCTGTGCCTTTCAAGAGATGAGAACGTCTTCACTAATAATCCTGTGGTAACACCAAAACCTTGTGCACCAAGGAAAAGATGAGCAATTCGGGATGACCAAGGACAGTGGTAACAGTTGAGTTGGTGAGTCCTAGAGAGATCATGACTCCCAAAGGTCCTGAGCTTTTTTTTTTTTTTTTTTTTTTTCATATCTACACTGAGGTTAGATACGAGTACAGCTTGGAACTGCATAGTCATCTTTTTTTGTAAATAACTTTTATATGAAGAAGCATAGTAGCCAAAAAGAGGAAAAAGAGTCTAAAAGGCACTTAAACATTTACTGGCAACACACTTGACAGTAAATAGGTTCCCTTTAGAGAGGGACTTCTACTTCATACGCAAGATCATTTGCTTGTGAAAATGTATTAAGAACAAATTAAAAACAGTGACTTGACAGGATACAAAATAATAACTACACAGCATTGGATGCCAGGATCATTTCCCCTTTGCCAGCTGGTAACAGAGTGTGCAATTTGCAGGTTGGTTTCTCATTTGAGAAGTCAGGGCTGCAAAGAATCCTACAGTTCATCTATATATTTATGCAATGCGCAACCCTTCTCTCTACCTGAGCTGGAAGATGTGAGACTGCACAAAGCCAGTGCTCTTCCACAAAAAAAGTCATCCTTGTAGTGGCTCTGAGAACCTGGTTTCTTTTGGATATCATACACCGTTCACGTTTCCCTGAGCTTTACACTTGGAAATTCCCTAATACAAAATTGCTCACCCTTGAGTGACTGCATGGTCTTAGGGGGAGCCTGCTGTCAGCCTCATTCTGTGACACAGACAAAGCCCACCCAGACAAAGAAAACGGTGTTAATATGTGGAACACTTTGTCTAAATAGCCTCAAAAGTTACTTTTCCCTTTTCTCATGCAGAGCTTTATCCTGAGTGCATAAACTGTGATGCTTCACAGGATTCTGCACAGGAACATTGCCACTCTCAGAGGTGTGAGCACTGGTAAGAAACACCAGATCGGTCCGTGAACAACAACAATTTGTCTGAGAAAGATAGGGAGGATCAAGTAATGTTTTAGCTCAAGCTTTCAGACACGTTAAAAAGGTAACAGGAGGGTTTATCCATTCAGAGAAATCTGTGGTTATTCAAGGAACTGAATGCATTTAAGGAAGGAACAGCATACAAAAGAGAAACATTAATTGTGGAGATCCTAGCACTGTAGATCCATTTTTACAAAACCCAAACACGTTCATATGTAGCCATTCCTTTGAAGCATTTTAAGGCACCATTTTTCTTCCTTCCTTATCTGCGTAATTGACATCTTCATTCAACTTCAACCAGCTGTTGTGTGAATTCATAATCATTTTATTTCTTTCTGGGGAAGGCTTAGTCTTTTGAACCCAAGGAATAATTATTATTGCAAGGCAGTTTTCCTTTTCCAAAGGGACTGCTTTGGGGTCACCGCTGCCTCCAACCTCTCCGGGCAGGAGAACAATGAAGGCGTTGTTGGTGCTGGAATGCCGTCCCTTCCAAGGGGGCTGGCGCTTTCTCCTTCTGTGCTTGCCTCCATGGAATGAAGTGAATTGTGCCACATCAAAAGGCTTTAAATTAGCACTTCACTGCTTGCAAGTGTCTGGAAGCTAATTTTAAATCCTATGGGGCTAAGAACTTTTTCTACATCCTTTCGCACAGGTATGCCCCTCGGAGTATAAGGTGGCTTACAAACATAAACAACATATTTATGGTTATTCCCTCACCTCTTTAAACACATTTTTTAAAATGTGTATTTTAAAAGTTTAAACTAATCACCAAACAGAATACACATTATGTATTTTTTGAGAGGTGAGCAGCTATTACTTTCTTTGGGAGAAGGCTGATTTTCAGTGAGAGGACCAGGGATTTCCATGGAAGAGGGATGGGAGCTCCTGAAAAAAACAGTGAGTGCTGCTGCCAGCAGTAATCATACCAGTAAATGATCCTACTGATGATCAGACATGCAAATGGACTTAGTAAATCCAGATGGATCTATAAGCCTGACAATTAGCGTGAAAAGTAGATTTTGAACATTGCATCTTCTTTGCATGTTGAAAAACTTAACATGTAATCTTGAGCCACAGAGAATCTCCCTTTATCCAGTCCCTTAAAATCATGTTTAGAAATTGCAAGTAACTGTAAATTTCCCAATATCTGAACAAGAAGGGTGCTTAGAGTTCGTGATATACACAAGAAAGCCAAAGTCTGAAAGAGTCTGCATTTAGCACAGTTTCTTTCTAATAAGGGTTTTACTTCTGGAATATGGCTGATCACTTGAAAGAAAGACTTATTTAATTCTTGATCCTCTTATCTGATTATAGTGTTCTGCCTGAAACCTCTTATGTTTTCTTTAAGTTAAAAATGGTATTTTTCCTTAAGTGGTCAGAGTAAAATGTATTCAATGCCAGGTAAATACTCAACAGAAGAAACTGAAATATGGGCAAAGTAGTTCTATAGGAATTTTAACAATCTCTTCTGTCACTCCAATTTTTTTTAGGCCAAGAGCTCACCCAGTACACTTCCCATATTTTGGTCTCTGCCCAGGAGAATGACCTCCTTCTCTCTTCTGAGCCCTAAGCCTTAGACTTCCACCTGAACCACTAACCTCTCCCCTGGGCTTCCTGGCACGAGCTGAGGAGGATGGACAATGGTCACCATTTCTGCATCTCTAACATCTGAATTTATTGATGTTCTGTGTGGTTTTTTTCTTCCTTCAAATACAAGAGTTGCTAGAGAAATTAATAATATTGTATTAGATAGCAATTATTACTTGGTGAGAAATAGCATTGTATCATATATATTTCTTGCCTGGAGATGAAAAAATACTGAAGTGAGAGAATAATTTGAAGGGTTAATTCTAGTCCTGCTGTCTCAGTAAGGAGAAGAAGTTAAGAAAAATTACAGGATTTATAGCACCAAAGGACCACAAAGCCTTTCCCAAAGTATCCTTAAGAAACTGAAATAGGTATTGGTTTATCACAAAACTGAAATGCTCATCCTCTTGAAGTGTTCTGCTGTGCCCCCTGTACGGTGGCTATGGACACAGCCAGTGACAGACAGTAACGATTCACCAGTACTCAGCTCTGGATACTCAAGTGCAGTGAAAATGAACCTTGACTACCTAGTTGTATCTTTGAGCAAACATTAAAGGGATCAATATATCCAAGTAAAATCAAACAATCTCTCATGCAAAAGCATTTGCAGTATTTTCTGGGCACTACTGCCAGAGAGCAGAGCCTCAGGGCCCACACTGGCCAGAGGACGAAGGTGTCCCTGGGGAGCGTGGCAAGAGATCTGTGCCATTTCTACCACATTCTCCATAAGCCAATGCTGCTTGCCACTATTAGAGACAGTTCAGTGGATTCTGGGGGGACTTTTAACTTGGCTTTCTTAAGTTTCCCTCCCCAGTATGTCTGATTTAGAGATCCTCTTGCCAGGGATGGCCAGATAGGCATCTACCAGCAGCAGCCGTTCACACACCTAGCCTAAGCTGAGAAAGGTGCCTTCTGTCACCCCGCAAGGGACCAGCAGCCACAGCAAGCTTTAAGCATGCAGCTCCAAACAACAAGGTACAGAGAGACTGGCCTTGCACAGGGTTGAAGGGACCAACTCATCCAGTGACTGCAGTAGAGTATTTTAGGAGCAGGATCTACAGGCTGCGTGGTGTCCTCTGGTCTACCTATGCCCAAATCAAAAGCTGTTTAATAAGAGTCTGCGTAAAGTAGACTGGAAAATAGTTTTATGATTTTCTTATTGGTACAGAAAACATAGAAGATCTTGTAAGACATGTAAATAATGTTTGCATCCCAAACTGTGTCTTTAAGGGATGTGAACGACGCATGTGATAACACGATGGAGTGAAAGGAACGGCTGAAAGGCAACATCACAGAAAACACTGCAAGGAGCAACAAAAGGTCACAGAAACCGCATGATGCCTGGTGCTCTACAGCTGTATACAGAATACATAAACAGACTTCTAAAAACTAATTAGATTCAGCAGTGTATTTTGAAGAACATTGTGTCAAGCCAGAGACTGAGCCATTGCTCTGATTCATTAGCACCCAGCGCAGCCCCGTATGTGTGGCTTCCAGCGGGTTTACGGCCAGGGGAACTCTCTGCTATTTCTGGGCACAGATGGCTCTATTCTCCCCTCCGTCTGTTTACCTGACAATCACACTTGGTGAAAGGAAGCCTACTCATACGCTAATTCCACCCAGTCCAAAGAGAATATGAAGTTGCTGGGGGCCTGATCCTGCAAATGAGTCCCCCTTGCAAGCCAAGCCTTATGCTCTCCGCCCCGTGGGTTGCAGCACAGGGACCACTCATGTTGTTGACACAAGGATGCTGCTGGTGGGAGTAAGGGCTTTTGTTTGGGTGCAGAGGAAGGTTACTGTTCTTGGGATTCATCTCCCATCTTGTAGCACTTTTTTTGTTGTTTGTTTTTCCAAAAAGGCTGACCTGGTCTTGTCCTCAACAGCTTCTTGGAGAGCATTATAAAACCCGTTACACATCTCCTCTGTGTAGGAATGATAATAACTGCAATCATATTTTGCTGCCCTGCTATACAAAACAAAAACCAGCCCTGATGAATTACAGACATGAAATAACTTTCACAATCTCAGAACCATATATAAGTGAAAGAAGAAAATGACATTTTAAAGTGTGGAAGCATTTTCTTGCTTCAGACTGCGGATTTGTCAAAGGTTGAAGCCTAGGGGATGCTGAGCAGTGCTAGTTGCTCTGGGTGCTCGGCACATCGTCAGACCTACTCCAGCTGTGGGAACAGAGTGTGTTTCTTGACTCTATGCCTGATCTTGTTCTCCTTGCAGACAATGGCAAAACTCCACATCTATTTTAACAGTGCAAGATTGGGCTTTGTGTGACCATATTGCTAATTTATGTGATATTCCTTATTAGAGTGACATATATATTGCCAAAATCGAATTTTACCCCAGACACATATTTTCATGTCTGGTTTGCTAAGACAAGAGTGTCAGCCCTGAAATACAGAGTAAATTCAGTTCCAAATATTTTATAATCGTAAGATTACTTAAAACCAAGAATTAAAGTTAGAATTAATCTCTTCTTTCAATCTTTTCTAAAAAGAATGAAGGAAAAAATAGAGATCCACTACACAGAAAGACCTAAAAATTCTTCCACTGAAAAATAGTAACTTATGGAGGGATACAGGTTCCTCTGCACACAGGTAGAAGAGAAGGGCTTATAGTGAAAATTACAGTCATTTTAAGTCTAATAAGGTCCAGGGCTGAGAGATAGAAACCTAGCATCACAGTGTTATATCTTCTAGGAAAGTCCCTGTGTCTGCTTCTCCTGTTCTGACAGGTCTTTCTGGCACTCAGCTGCTTTCTAGGTGTCTTTACACTAGAAGGTTAGAATGGGAGCATCCGATTTTTCTTAACAATTCACCAGTGACTGAATAAGATGAAGCTGCATGGCACAGTACCATGGTATTTTATTTCTGGGGGGCAGGTTTGAATCCTAGTACAGGAGTCACTTGCCTCACTAACTACATCCTCGGTCTCTACCCTTGAAAGCGGGTACAGCCCACACAATCCAAATCTTTGTTAGAAACCATAATTGTAGGTAGGTGAAAAGTGGAAAGGAAGGGCTAAATGTAAGTTAAGTCTAGTACCCCACAAACTATCTAGAGCCCCACTGATGTATATGTGATATGTTCTGAGGAAAAAAAAAAAAATTAAAGAAGAGCAAAGAGGGTCACCCGCTAAGGTTCTGTTTTATAACCATTGTATAAGATTTCTGCTTGAGACTGAAAGTACATTAAACAGTCATGGTCTGTCAGTGACCTTATATTTAAGAGCAGAGAGGTAATATGGGATTATTGGTAACACACTATTTTACAGGGCATCAATAACCATGTGTAAGAAATTACCATAGAATTACAAAGTTATTACATGGTTATTTGTGGCTTTGCCAAATACAATGTTACTTGATCATCCTTAGATTAATGGGGTGTTGATCGGGTTTGGCCATTTACCTCCATTCTAGGTCATAAACCTGATGTTAGCTGAACTGAGTTCCCAGTCTAGCAGTCATGGCATTTAACTTTTCTTTCCCTCTGCAAAAATAGGCTGCTGTTGGGAGGTATGATAGGCCCCATTCTGAGGAAGCAAATCACAAAGTGCTCTGGTTCTTAAATGCAGAGACTCTTTCAGGCATCGGCTTTCGAAAAGACTCCATCAAGACCTTTTCAATAAATGCATGTTATTTTATATTCCCCACAGTCTGTAAACAGATTCTCAAAGTTTGGAAATGCATATTTTCCCAACCTATTTGGATTTTTCCATCAAGAGAACACTGCTTGCCACCACCCTTCTCCACACTGTAAATGGAAATAAAATTAACGAGCTAAATTTCATTTAGCACATAACTTTTATGAAGGCAACATTCCTGCAAAGCACAGACCTATTGTTTGTTAAAGCTTTGTGCAGTCAGAGCCAACAGACTAAGTTTGGACTTGGAAGAATGTAGAAAATCCTTACAGGCACATGTCTGTGTGCGTACGTATGTTTGTATGTATGTGTGTGACTGCATACAAACTCATACACACATGTTTATATGTATATACCTACTTGGTAATTAACATTTGGTCATTGATGGTATAAGAAATTATAGGAGCTGGAAGTTTAGACCAATGCACGGTCCTTGTCTGTTTTGGAATTTTTAAAAGAAAAATCAAGCTGTGAACCTGAGGTTTTCGCAAAGAGGCTAGGCATAACCTCTGAAGTTTAAACACGGATGTCTACAGACTGTTCCCTCCTTGGCTTTCTGTTTTTCTCATCTTTCTCCCACAACCTCTCCAAAACCAAGGCAGGTTGAGCTCAGTCCTGGCACTGGTTATTTTCTTTATATGGACAGATCCATCTCAGGGCCCTCGGCTGACCAGGTCTGAGCGAAGCATAATAGTACCCTGCAAAGGTCTAGAATGTTCACCATGGTGTAGGCTTTATGTTCCTTAAGAGGGAGCGTTTAAAGCAAATTTAAAGATTTTAGGGTAGATACAGAGTTGAAATTCCTATGTGCTTAGGTTGACTTTATTGGTATACCTCACAGCAGCAATAAAATAATAAAACAATTTCTAAAAAATGACCACAATTCTAAAAGAGCTTGACACTGCCTTCCACCTTATTGAGTAATAAGAGAAAATGCTGTGGTCATGGTGCCTTATGCTCATTTTGTCCTCATTTTACAAAGTTGTAAATGACTATAATGCACAGCCCAGGACATACATAGAAAAAACCCTCGTCTGCTGGCCGGCAAGGGTCATCCCATACCTCACATGACCCTTGTTACAGTGAGAAATTATGCATGAGAAAGTGGGGTTTTTTCATTTAATCAAAGACAATCTGTGAAAGAATAGGGAAGAATGCATTTTATCTGAAAACACTTTTCAGAGAAGCAGCAAGGATTCAGCAATGCACGTGCAGTCCTCTCAGCTTTTATTCCCTCTGCCATCGATTCCTCCTGCCATCTTGGACAAACTAATTTCTTGGTATCTCAATCTTCCCCAAATCCCAAATGCAATAACAGTGCTTCCTGTCTCTATCAGTAAGGGAGGTAATCTGTTAATATCTGCAAGCCACTTCACCTTCCCACACAAAAAGTGCTATTGACACTCAGACTATTATATTCAGGGCTGAGAATAAGGGTCAACATTCAGCTGTGCATACCTTCTGTAATTCAGCTGCCTTTTTTCTTTGCTTGAAATTTAAAGCTCTGAGCTAATTGAACAATTTCTTCCCCTTCCGCCCCCGCATCAAAGTGACTCTCATTTTCCATATTGATGCGGCTGTAATTCATACTTTTTTTTTCTCTAAAGCTATGAGGACACAGAAGGGATAGAGGGATGCCCACAGCCTGCCCGCGGGAGTTGCTGTCTCCTCTGCTGGGAGGCTGCTGCCCGGCACCAGGAGAGGCGAGGGGGAGGCTGCGGGGAGGGCAGGGGCTCTGGCAGGACTGGCAGTGAAAGCTCTCATCACCGTCTTTTAATCAAACACACCAGCCCTCCTGTAAAGGGGGGCATCTGTCAGCAGCTGTGGCAATTCACTGCTGAAAGTCCTGCTTGCACTGTAGTCTAATTCAGGAAACAGCTCTTCTTTAAGAGTGTTAATATTGGCATCCAGCACCTGATTCCAGCTTACATTCTAGCAAATAATTTCTCTTTCCTTTCATCAAATTCATCCTCAGTGGAAATTAGAAATATATATTGCCATACTCTTGAAAATTCCTGAATAAATCAAGGGCTGGGTGATTTGAATTTATAACAGCACCATCCATCACTCCTTGAGCTCCACAACACTAATTCTCTGTTTCTCTTCCATCTTAAAGTAACCTTGGGAATTAAGTACTGCGTATAAAACCACCCCACATTTGTTACCGATGATATTAGGAACACGGCAATTTCACCTACGTGAATTTGTCATATCATGTTGTCTGAAAAGTGCAAGTGCCAGGTATGGAATATAATCTACAGATTTTGAGACTATAACACCAAAGAACACGTGTAGTTTTCACACCACCTCGCTCCCCCAGAGCTCCCTGGTAGTGGTTTCACTTTTGAAATTGCAAACCCTGAACTGCTTACTGGAGTCACCTGAGTAGAAAGCACAGGGATTTGAATGTGGTCTAAGCACATTTAAAACCCAGGTGCAAAAAATGTTTGATATTTGTATCCCAATAAAAAGGGAATAAATCTTGTAGTAGAGTTATAACTTGATATTTAACTGCTACAGAAATTTACATTATTTAAAAAAAAAATACCAAAGAAGAAGAAAAAGAGACTAATCAGACAAACCACCATTTTTCTTGAGATCAGGTTAAATAAAAATTTTTAAAAGTCAAGTTGCGCTGTAAATTCTTATAATACTAAACTAAAGTTTTATTCCGTCTGTTAATTTGCCTTATAACTTACTGGATTTAAAAAACGAGAGGAGAAAAAGAACATTTGAGTATTACCTATCAAGAATGTGACACACTAAAGATCTTGCTATATAATGTTGAATATAGTGAACATGAGAACAAGAGCAGGAGAGGTGACAGAAATGAAAGAACAGAAACAGAAATTATTACTTCCAACACAGACTCGGGGAGCCTTAAATTATAAATGCCTCAAGCCTCAAAACCTGCAGCTTTCATAGGACATTGCACACCGCTGCTCAGCTGTGTCACAAAATGATGTGTTTGTGTGCAGAAAATAGCTTGGGATGCCGATTACATGGGCCAGCTTCTTCGTGGAAGAAGTTAGGCTTGTTGAGCTGTTGCTTGGTTTGCCATAATTGAGCTCTGCTTGTGCTTCACCTCACAGAGCTCCTGGAAAACAAATGTGTCCGTATTGAGCAATTACTAAGAAGAAACCAGTTAGTGTTGCAGAAGGGGACGACTTTTCCTATGAAGCAAGGACCACCTTCTTGCTGTCTTTGCCATGGTGTTTTCTGATTCTGTGTGGACTCTAAAATGGCCTTAAAATGGCTCAAAAGACTGTAAATCATATTCAGCCATAACACGATAGCCATGCATTGAGTGGTAAATGTACTGATGTTAATGTCAATACAATTATATCCAGAATTATGTGCAAAATTAGGACTCCAACCTCAACGAAGTCTGTTGTAGTCTCTGTTTATGTTATTTTCCATTTGGGGAAATAATCTTAATCTGGAAAAGGAATTAAAAGCTGCATGTCTTATAAGGTAAAAAAGTAATAAATATGAAAATATATGAGGAAACTAAATGAGAGAAATGGATAGAATCTATGGAATTCCCCATAATTTCATATAACAATAATTACGATATATTTCATAATTTTGTATAGCAATAAATAAATATTTTTTCCCACAAAAAAATTGTATTATTTCTCGAACTCTATGTGAGAGAAAGAGGGAAATACCTAAAATGAAAGCCAGGCATATTTTATGTAGATTACAGTAATAAAATCTCAACCTCTGCAACCATCAGAATCAATGTTACTGTAGAGGTCTGACCCAAAATTCACTGGAGTCTAGGGAGAGATTCGTTCTGATTTCAATGGGCTTTGGATTAGGTCCTGCAAGAACAGCCAAACCCTGCAAAAATTTGTTCTGTCAAGTTCAAAACCAGATCTTTGAATATAAATAAAACTGAACCTCAATATCATCTTCTCTTGCAATAAATTCTTCTAAGTTCATTGGCTAGAAGGAGCTGAGATTTCACAATACCTAAAAGCTCCAGTTCCCACATTCCAACAGAAATAGAGAAACCTGGTGAGGCTTTACTGGTTCCATCGTTTCTTGTCTCCAGGGAATATTGAAGACAGGGCTCCTCACTCTTTGGTGGAACTCGCTCTCCGTTCCCACGTGAAAGTGGGTAGGAACCTCTACCACAATTACAGTTCACAGGGCAGGAGAGAGATGAAAAATGCATCCTCCTTTTATTTGGTTTCCTCAGAGATTATGGATACGAATCCAGTGCCCAGATGGAAGAGAGACTGTCTTTTTTTTTTTTTTTTTTTTTTTTTTTTACCCTCTCCACAACTTCTTGGCTCCCACGTCTCCTACTTGGAAGTCAGTTTTATTTATTTGGGGAAAGGTGCAGGCTGGACAGTTGCAGCCATATTTCATCTATTTGCAGTCCTATGACTTTAATTGCTCTGTTTTTTTCCGCTCATCATTTCCCTACTGCATCAACTAGTCACTGCAAAAACAATAAATCCTGAGATTAATCCCCCGGCTCCGCAGCACACCGAATGTGCTCGGTGTCCTCCGGAGAGCCACAGCAGCCATCCCACCTCCCCGGCTGCTCGCCGCGATCGCTCTGTCTGCCTGCTTCTTTCCACTCTGGCACACGCAACCCTAGGGCTGAGCTGATAAAAACATATAGATGGTCTCTAACATAGCTGGCAGGCGCTCAAATGCAGGTTTATTTAGATATTACAGCACAGTTTGATAATGTGGGTCAGGGGACTCTGCGGGGACGGCTGGTCTCTCCATCGCTGCTGGCCCGCGCAGGGTGAGGCTTTAGGGTTGGGCTGGAAAAGCAGCGATCGTAGACAGCTTTTACTAGATTTTTCATTAGTTGAAGTGTAATGTATATCAGCAAGTCTTGCACTACACAGGGCAGATTTTTCTAGACAGCTCTTCCTGTGGTATTCCTCTGCCAATAATACTTTAATTTAAATTAAATAGCACCATGAGAACTCAGTAACCTGGCTCACCGCACTCCACAAACATTTTTGTTTATGTGAGACAAAGGAATGGTGCTTCTACTTTCATCAGTCACGCCTAATTCTGAGTATTAGCTGTCCTCTGTTTTTATATGAAAATTTAAAAAAATATTGGACAACTCTTTTTTTTTTTTTTTTTTTTTTTTTTTTTTTGGGATGTTGTTTCATATTTAAGATATCTTTTGTTCTGCAAAGTAGCAAACTGCAAGGAAACCTGTAACAAATCTTTCTGGTTTCAGGAGTATTTGATACTGACTTTTCTCTTCTTTTCTGCATGATAAAATTGGATTTAGTTCCCTGAGACCAAAGCATTTACAGTACTACAAAAACATGTGTGTGACCAGAAGTATATTGCTGTACCTGACAAGACAGTGCTTTAGTTTTCTTTAAAAATTTGAATGTGTGAAGAAATGATGGAAAAGCAACACTTCTTTCCTTCCCCTTCCACTTCATTCATTACCCACAGCTAAAACTCATAGCTCACATTAATTTAGAATAAATTACTTAAAAAAAATGAAACATGAGTAAGAAGGAGATGCTATACATAAGGCTCATGTGTCCTTTGGTACCAGAAACATCTCAGGGGGATGTCAAGTCAGATTTTATGAGAAAATCCACTGTCATTACTATTTGAGTTGACTTCAGAAACATGTATAAAAATAATTCCCACACAGACTCTCTTAAATGTACCTAATTCTGTAGCTCCACAAGCCACTATAAGACCTGGGTTTAGCATTCATAATCCCTACATTTTTTTCTCTACAATATATGCATAAAAATACACACATAGACATAGTTTTGCTGTTTTAAATACAGGCCATATTTAAGTTTACATGCTGTGGGTCAGGACACATGGATTTGAGTTGAAGCAATAGTGAACCTAATGCTTTTCTCTGGAACAAACACCTCCGCATGCAGCATTCATGAGTTAACTTCGATACACTTAGCAGAAAAGCTTGACAAGTATACCATATCTGATGTAACACTAATTTAAAATATACGGTTACCCTAAGAAATGTATTGATTGTCAAGTTCCTTCAGTTTTAGCTGCCAGATAGTTTATCCTATCCATCAAAAATGTTTTCATTAAAACTGATTAGCTGCTGAAAATAATAGAGTAAAAGGGAACACCTACGATTTTTGCTCTAAAATCAGCTTTTTTTTTTTCCTCAAAGTATTGTCAATTTCACCCACAGCTATTTATTTCCATTTCGAAAGCAGAACTCAATCATTATGTAGCCAGAAAAGTGGAAATAAAGAGAGAAAAAAATAACACTGTAGATCAAACAAAAAGCAATACTAACAGAATTCTGGATATGAGCATTTACTCTTACTTTCCCAATACATCTGGAGTAAATTTCCATAACTTCCAAATACCAGCATTCCCAGTCTAATTAAGAACTTTTTTCTCCTGAGACCTAGATACCTATATTACCTTGTAAAATTACTTCCCTCCCCTCCCCCCTTGCTTAAGCCAGGACAAATCATACGAAGGAAAAGCCATAAGCATCAGTTCGAAGGCAGCCTTCAGACAGCAGCAGTGGGGCACTGAGGTACCCGGGGCAGCTCTCTGCTCAGTGTTTGCTGCCTGACAGAGCCTTGTTCTCTCCCCATTGACTTGCAGATTACTCCCACAAGAGAAAGAAGGCAATTTCTACATGAAGAGGCACTTATCAGGTTAAATGATACTTTTTTTCAGGGGGGAAGGATAGCACTTTTCGGGAATTTGAGGTTTTTTGGTGCAAACAGGCTCAGAGGAGCATCCTCTTGACAGCAGCCTGCTTCTTCCCCAGCTGCATCAGCTGGAGCAGCGCTGCAGCTGCAGCCTGACCACAGCTGCTGTGTAACCTCTGCAGCAGGGAAGTAGCTCAGTCCAGTAATTTGCTCAGGATTAGAAAGAGGAAACTCAGAAAGACAAAGAAGACTGAGCTGATGTCCAAATGTCTGAAGAAAGAGAACTACTTACGGGGATTGAACTTTCTGTAGCCAAAACGACTTGGTTTTCTGTGAAAAATGTTGATTCACTGCCTTTTATTATTTGAATATGTCTCTATTAAACTAACAATGTATTAGGAGCGAAATCCTCAGCTGGGATAAAGCATCTGATTTATCAGCCTACCTTCATTATACCCTTTTTGCTCTAGCCTATAGTGTTAAATCCAGTTTCAGCATCATCCATAAAGGCCTTTTCCAAGTATAAAGCACTGGAGGTAAACAGAGGAAAAGCCTTTTCCTGTTGTTGCTGATACTGCTCAGAGGCTTAGCATGGATTTTTCAGGCTAAGGATTTAATTGCAATGTCTAATCTGAGATGTCTTTAAATCTTGGATGCTGTTCATTAGACAGATATTTTATGCTTCTTTTTCCAAAGCTTAAGCATCACAAAAACAAGAATGCATAATGCTGGAGCCTCAAAAACCCGCCCTAGGCAGCTCAGCGAGACAATGGTGTTCCTAGATGAGATTTTTAAAATCTGAAAACAGTGTTTCTAGGAATCTTTGCCAAAGCACTTTGGAACCTCTTTCTACCAACACAACATACAATAGGCTGTGATTGAAAGAATTTGAAAAACAAAAGGTTCAGGACCTGAAATGCCTTTACCCCAAGGATCCTGACCAAGTAACAAAATAATTATTCAACATTTGTTTTCCGTAGTCTGCACAATGTTGTAGGCACTCCTCCAAGGCAGGAACATGGAGCTGCAGCCCAGAGACCCCTGTGTCTGGCTGAGGGGCTTTCACCACACTCTGCATGGAGATGGGTGGCCTCTGGGCAGAAATCTGGTTAGAAGAGTTTTGTTACTTTTTCATCCCTTTTTATACTTTACACATTCACAAAAAATGGGACCAAAATATATGAATACGAAGAAATGTTGCTTGACATTGAACATCAGTGGGCAATTACATTTTTCTGTAATAGAATTTATTCAAAATCCCCTCCAGTTATTTTATTAATGATTCTATATAATAAAATGTAATAAACCCCCCATTTATTTTCCATTCTGCTATTTTTAATAACATAAACAAAAATTAACTTGATAATCCCATTTCTCTAACGGGATTGTGAAACACTGCATACATTCAACAAATATTTGGCAGCCAGTCAAATCACTAGCAGAAGAACCTTTGTTTTTCTACTTGCTGCAAAAGTCTGAAATCAAGTTCTTTCTATATTTGCTTTATGTGGTGAAGCACATCACTGATTCTCAGATGAGTCTCATAGATACTTGGGGCATGCTAAGTGTCTTTCTCCTTTTAATCAGGGTGTATAAACTGAGGTATTTGATATTTCCAATCATCCAACACACGTTTTTATTTCTTTCTTTTTTTTTCTTCAATATAAAGCCCTTTACACCTCTTTTTTGGTGCCCTTCCATGTCCTGATATTTTTTTTCCCCTCTGTTTCCCAGGTTTTTTTAAAGATGGTCGGTCTCTGCATTTGATGGAGAATCAATGAGAGTACAATTCCTGTGGATTTACGCTGGTATAAATGGCGTGAGAATCAAGTCTAGTATATCACCATCTCTTCTCAAGCTACTGTCTTTCATCCCCCTTAATAACTTTGGAAATTATACATTTTTCTGATGTTAAATCTTATCCGTGTTCCCATTCTATGCAGAAACAAACAAAACCCAGTTATCTCTGGCGAAGTCCTGCAAATTATAACCTTCCAGCCCCAAATGATAGTTTAATCTTCCAGGAAACAGCACAGACAGACAGTATTTGAGCTTTGGGGGACAGCAGTTCACTGTGGCATGTGAAGTTGGACAAAAGACCATATGAAGGGACGAAAGCACTGAATACTGACATTAATTTTGTTCCTGATTTTTTTTTTTACATTGATTTGCACAGAAGGGTCTTAATCTAATTGGCCTCAGGTGCTCACTAAAAAGGCATTTCAGGTCCTGAACCCTTTTTTTTCCACAAAGGTGGGCTTAATTTTCCACTTTCAGTATAATGAGCATGTTCTATTGTATTTGGTAACATTCAGACAATGCTGTAAGCGTAAAAAGAATGTAGTTTTAGACCTACACAAATCTGTGCCTTAATTTGTATCCCCTGTAAGTGCCACCGCTGTGCAGGCTGTGGGTGAGCATGTTGGACAGCAAGGTGAGGAGGAGGAGGTGCACACCCAGTCTGTCCCTGCCTCCTCTTCCACCAAAAGCCGTCTGCCGGCAAAGACCAAACACTAACCAGAGACAGGCTAGGTGACACCGACAATGTCCCTCTCCTCCATCACTAACTGAAGCAGCACGCTGTGGGTGCTGGTACCAGTCCACTGTGACGCCCAAGCTCGGGGATGCTGCAGTGGGGATGCTGGGCCGGCTAGCCCCATAGCACAGCGGTTGTTCCTACGCTGCAGAGGAGCTACTTTCTGTTCCTGTTACTCTGGCTGTTTAAAAATAACACATCCCAGAGCCGAAGGAGGGAAATTGCAGGCCCCGGGATGTGAGCGCTCGGCCAGCCTTTCCCGGTGCACAATTGCAGGAAAGCGCTGCTATGGTTTCTCTGGGATCTGGGCAGCCTGACATAATGCTGCGAAAGAAATAACAGCAAGCATGCACGGCAAATCTGTATACAATACGTGAGCTTTCTGTTAAAGGACAGATAATGCTATGTACTTTATCAGGTGCATTATGCAAATGTCTTGTCTACTTGCTGTAAATGCTAATTAACCCTGCAGCATCTTCGTACACAAACCCGAGTTACCTGTATCAGACAACCACTGTGATTATGTATTCATGCTCCACTTCTTCCCTTGCACGTCCTCACACAGAACTACTGTGCCTGTTGCTGTGAGAAAACACGCTGTGGTTATCTGAGTGATTTCATAGAGGTGAAGAGTGACATTGGCTCTGCCCTGGAACCATGCTAGTGAACCAAAGGAGAGAAAACTGAAGATAAACCAGAGACAACCTGTCCATGGGATGGGTGCATGCTATACAGGCACAGATAGGCACCAAAATGAAGCTATCCTCTAACGATTCTCCGATGGTGACATCCAAATGCTGCGTTTGTGCGAGTTTCCCAGCCTCCAGGTAAGTTACTGTTTTGGACACCACTTACACGGCCGTGCCCTGACAGGCTGGTTATGGGGTTCCTGTTTTAAGCCCTGCCAAGCACTCCCCTCAGTGAGGCACCTTGATTTGTCCCACCTCAGTACCCTGGTATGTCCCACAGATTAATCATGCAAGATGTAAACCAACAAGTTTAATTTATTCTGTTTTAAAAACTGTTATGTTACTCTTTTGATGAGAAAATTGCATATAGGAGACAAATTTTGCCACAGAGGTAAGTGACTTTTTTTTTGGTTGAAAGCCATGACTAAGACACCCAGAAGGGGGCAAGTGTTTCAGAATCCTACAGAGCCTCAGCCCCCTGCTCTTTCTGACATACTCAGTGACATAATGTTGACCTGTAATTAAAGTTACTACAGAGGAAAAGCAAACAAACCCCGAAGCCTATTGGAAACATCTAACCATGACAGAAAAATTGCACTACAAAAGTATGGTAAACAAAACACTTATTATGAGTACCTTAAAAACCAATGACAAATGCAAGATTGTAAAGATCAACAATAAAAATCAAATGTAAAAAAAACCCCCAAAACAAATGTCTCCTAAATTAATGACAATATTTATAGAATAGATCTAAGCACAGACCTAATATTTAGCTTTATTTAAATTTTGGCTCCCAAGAGAATTAAAAAACCAGCTGGTACTGTTGATCTAATAGCGCCATGTCGGCCCGAGCAGACAGCGTAAGGACTGTGTGAGGTTCAATGTCAACAAGCCACAGACTCGGAAAGATTGAGTTTACTATTTTATTTCATGTTTAAATGTTGTGCTGTGATGAGAGTGGAATTAGATGAAATTCTAGAGCAAATATACAGTTTAAACCCTAATTCATTTAGCCAGTTTAAGCAAAGGGAGACATACACATCATCCCACTGGTTACCACCAGCTGAACTGTACATTGCAACAACAACAGCGAGCGTCAGCTGGCGCGGCTTCTGGAGCTCAGGAAATGTGTGCTTTGTAGTTCACTTTGGTTTTCAGGAGGGATCTGTACGACTAAGTTATAAACAACAACATAATCATCCTAATTCAGATCTTAATTAGTCACCTATTCAGAGGAGGCAGTTTACTGCCTGATTTTTGAAAACCTTACCAAACTCTTAGCAATGGGAATAGCATTTAGGATCCTTTCTCTTCTAAATAAATATAATTAACAACAACGACAACAAAACAAACCCAGAGAGGATTTTGCCCTGGTGTGGTTAGCCAAAATGGTAATTATCTCTAGCATGACATTGTGGTCTATGAAGTATACCGTCCTGTTACAGCTCTCCACTACCTTTCTACGTGCTATATATCTATTCTGTGTTCCTCAGAAAATATATGGCACTTGTTCAGAATGAAAGGACCAATGTGAGAATCAAGAAGTATAAGTAATTACACTGACTTAATTAATAATAGAAAAAGCCACATTTCTGACTGCCAGACAAAATGTGAACTCCAGTTCATGAAGTTTTCTCCATTTGTGACCCTGCATTCAGTCAGGTGTAGGTGTGGATGTTGTCTCTGTCTGACTGTGGTTCCTAGACCTTCTCTGATTTGTGCTTCTCAAATAAGGGACCAGTGAAACACTACTAGAAAACTGAAGTGAAAACTTGAAGCTTTTTTGACCTAGCCAGGATTACAAATAGCTGAGGTCTCCAGAGAAAGCCTGTGCAATTGAAGTTTTCAGTCTGATATCTAGAAGATATTTTGGTAAATTCAGGCAGAACAAGCTGGGGTATGATCGGAAAATTAAATGCAAAGCCATGCACTAACTTTCAGAAACTGCTCTTCTCCTGCATTTATCCCCTCTCTCCAAACCAGTATGGCACTGGCCCATGTACTGTCATCAGTATCTCAGGCTGGTGTATTGTGGGGATAATGATGAACCCCGAAGAGCAGAGGAATATTAGAGCAGACAAAAAAGCTATGTACATACAGATAGTACAAGACACCAGTTCAGCATCTCCATACGTCAGTCAGAACTAACAGGACTTTGCAATCACCTTAGACAGCTTCATAGCTTGCCAATCTACATTTATGTTGCTAAATTTACACGCACACACATATTAGTACAAGGCTGCCGACAAGCTAAAGTCTGTTTTGGTGGTGCCAAAATTGATTCCAGATTGCATGTATAGGATTACATAAACATCGTACATGTCCAGAGGTTGTGGAATGTGGAGCAGGGCAGCTCCCCCAGCCAGCCCAGCACACACACAAAACGCCCAAGGGACTGTTTGAGTTGTACTGTACCCAGGAAATAATTCACAGCAACAAATACTGAATTAGAGTGACAAATAGGATGAGTGGGTCTGAGCTGTCCCCTCCTTCTTCCTACGTTAAGGGAAAACACTAGCAGGGGAGGCTCTGCAACGCCTCAGATCCCTCCTGCCTGGAAGGAAGCTTGTTCCCTCCAGCTTTTCCAGCTTGGCTCTTTTCCTTCTCATATGGAGCAAATGTCAGAACAATCCTGACATGGAAATCTCTTAACCACGCTCTAAAGTCTGTCCACACATGGGGAAAAAAACCCATCAGATACATGCATCAATATGGGACTTCCCTATCCAACAAAAATTTGTAGGTAAATACTTGTACCTGTCAGAAGTGCCTTCCCAGATACAGGCCAACAGTATGTTACTGATGTGACATACTGCATAGTATCATAAGCTATCTAATGTGCCCCTTTTTCTTCTTTATATTTATTCATACTGAGAGCTCATAATCTTTTACTAAGATGCATTTTTTAAGAAATAACAGTAAAGTGCTTCTAAAGCCCATTTTATAGTGAAACTTTCTTTTTTAGTTTCCTATTGTTGCATATCTTTATCCCCTCTGGAATGATTTCTCAGTGATATATAGTGCTAGATGCTCTTTACCATCAGTTTCTTGGCACTAAATTGCACCCAGTTTAGTTTCTTACACATTCAGTTGAACAATAAAGTTTTTGGAAAAATTTGAGCCCTGACACACAGGAGCTGTACATAATTTTTCTTTAATGTTCCTAAAGGTATCTTTTGCATTCAGGAGACCATTTAATACCACCAGACTTCATTCTTTACTGTTCTACCTTCCCCACTTTTGGATCAAGTCTGTGAGAGGAACAGAAACTATGGAAAATAGTTATCTGGGTTAAATAGCCTGTAATATCCTTGCAACCCAAAACTTTATAATTTTTTTGTTATCTGAAGATGCACATGGCCTTTAAAATAACTAGCTGTCTTACAAGCCTTCGTTCTTCAGCATAAAAGTCGAGGATTTGGTCATATTTCAGGAAAAATCACTGATTCATACAATCTCAGTATTTTTTCAGGTCTTACAATAATTACAGTATATCTTGATTTAGAATCTGCCATATTTGCTATAATGCTTAGATACAGACAGAGAAATTAATTAGGGCAGTCCCAATTCATCACTAGCTGACCTTTCAAGCAGAGGGTAAGCCTCTGAAGTGCTGTCAAAGCTGCACACAGATCCAGAACGAGAATTAACCATGCTGTGGGCAAGCACTGGGGTCCTTATTCACTTGGTGGGAGCTGTGGCATCTGGAGTCGTGCCTGGGCTCCCAGTCCCAGGTGCATGCCATGTGTCATGAAGTACGTTGCCACGCAGCATTTTGCCCTTCTCTGGACAGCCGGGAAGAAGGGCTTTGGGTCACTCCACAGCACACACTTAACATGCAGCCTCGAGGCACACACTGACCTACCAAACTCCATTTGATCAGCTAGATGATCATAGCCAAAGCAAAAGTATGCATTTGTACCAAGCAAAGATCTCATAAAATTATATAAGCCCTTTCCCTTGTGCCTTGTGATAGGGTCACCAGATTTTTGTTCCAGTCTTCCAGTTTCTTGCTTTGTGAATTACAGGCCAAAGTAATATCGGAATAATACATTCTGTGTTGTGGCCAGCATGCCATATACAAACTGTATTTTTTTTTTACTGTTGTAGGCATGCTCCTCCTCACTACATGTTGAACCGTATAAAAGCCTACATTTCCTACATACACCTCTAATCATAGAATCACAGAACGGTTTGGGTTGGAAGGAACCTTAAAGATCATTGAGTTCCAACCCCCTGCCATGGACAGGGACACCTCCCACTAGCCCAGGTTGCTCAAAGCCTCATCCAGCCTGGCCTTGAACCCCTCCAGGGATGGGGCATCCACAGCTTCTCTGGGCAACCTGTTCCAGTGCCTCACCACCCTCACAGTAAAAAATTTTTTCCTAATACCTAATCTCAATCCACTCTCTTTCAGTTTAAAACCATTACCCCTCATCCTATCACTACATTCTGTGATCAAGAGTCCCTCCCCATCTCTCCTGTAGCCCCCTTTAAGTACTGGGAGGCTGCTATAAGGTCCCCCCAGAGCCTTCTCTTCTCCAGGCTGAACAACCCCAGCTCTCTCAGCCTGTCCTCGTACAGGAGGTGCTCCAGCCCTCTGACCATCTTTGTGGCCTCCTCTGGACCCGCTCCAACAGGTCCATGTCTTTCCTGTGCTGGGGACTCCAGAGCTGGATGCAGTACTGCAGGTGGGGTCTCACGAGAGCAGAGTAGAGGGGGAGAATCACCTCCCTGGACCTGCTGGTTACACTTCTTTTGATGCAGCCCAGGATACAGTTGGCTTTCTGGGCTGCAAGCACATTTGCCTATGACCTGTAATTCAATAAGTAATTCCTTGTGGAGTTCTCATTAACTAGTACAGTAGGAACAGCCATAGCCTGAGGTACTCCTTCCTGCCTGCAGTTTTATTTTGTTTTTCTGCACATCTGCTTCCTATTGTGCCCTTTAATACTAACACCTTAAATGCGAATGATTCCCTTAGGCTTTCTGGCTGGCCACCTTGCTATTGTTTTTTTACCTTTAAAAATTGTAAAAAAACCTGACCTAAATGATTCAGTTCTTCATAAAGCACTACTGTCCCTCACTGAATCTTTGTGATAGATCACATTTACATAATTAAATCATTAATGAAGGGAATTTAGTATTTCCTTATCTTTATTGCACATTGTACAAGAAATACGACTTCAGGGTTTTTTTTCCCTTTGGTATAAGCCAAATAATTTTCTTGTTTAAGACTGTCCCTTATGTCTGTATACATAAAGACATGGCACAGTGGTATAACCTGATTTCCAGAAATCTAGGTTCAGTTTCCTACCCCAACACAGACTTTGTGTGATTCAATCCTAGCTAAGCCATGCAGAGTTTGCCTGCCCTTCCTGTAATTTTAGGTTCGTGTTCCTTGGAAAGGGCTGGATAACCTGGAGTTTGGCACTAGAGATTCACCCGTGAGAAGATGGAGAGGGTGGTACTCCACATGGTATGCACAAAAACCAGCCCTCACAGCTGGCTGAAAAGGAACAGATGAGCAAGAACATGTTTCAGATCGCAGCTCCCCCTAAGACTGGTATCTCTGGACTGTAGGGAGGTGCTCAATGTATTGAATTAATTTCTGTCAAAGATTCACAGCCTATTTGACCATCCATCTACTTCAGCAATGGATAAGAAGATAGTTTTGGATGGAGATGAGTACATCTCAGCTCAAAGGTTGTAGCAATTGCACAGCATGTTGAAGATCCTCTGCCTGATGCTGTTCAAAATCATATCGGACCTCCAGGTGTTTTCCCTAACACTAAGAAATTGGCTGCTGCCAAAGTGGGTGTTTCTTCACCTTCCTATTGAGCAATATTTCATCACAAGAAAGACAACTTTGCAGAGCCAGAAGAGAGAGTAAGAGTTAATATGGCCTCATAGCACACTCAATAGGGGAGACCAAAGTCATAGATTGTAGTTCTTGCCCTAAGAACTGTTTACACTTTAACTGATTAGAGTTTAATGGAAAGTACATTGACCTAGCCCACCCTTTTGGCTTTGATTGAGTTTGGACAGTATAGGCAGAGAGTTTTCAGAAACTATGTATGCATTGCATATCAACAACCTATCAATCCATCCACTTTCCATTCTCATACTCTCCCTTGTGCTCCCAGCATAAGCCATTGCTGGAAACAGGATACGGGACTGAACACACTCTTGCATGTTTCACACCTTAAAGCATTCAGCAACTGCTGAAAGAGGAAGAGAAGGTAGAGAGGAAGACTAAGTAGAACAGAGACCTACCAGGTTTCTGATTAATACTGAAGCCAAAAATGCTTTGGACTGTTCAGAAGCTATTTATCTTTTATAGATATGGCTCTCTCACACTTACTACCTAACTGAATTATAGAACTCCTCTTCTGTCATGGCTGGTTCAAAAGCAGGCAGTGCCTAGATGTTATGCTCTCTGTGAGTCTCTGATCCTTATGTGAGTGAAGCAGAGAAGTACTTCATTTCCAGACAGGCGCAAGTTGCGCCTGTCTTTCCTTTGTTTTTATGGGGTCTACTATAACAAACAGGATATGTTGGAGGCCTCAACTCAAGTACACAATTCATTTTACACAAATTTTTATGAGCGTTACTGAGTAGGAAAGACTTTGCCATACTAGGGGCTAGGAAAAAAAAAAAAAGCAGTTTGAATAGTGTATGTACATAATCATGAAGATTCAACCACAGACGTCTCAGCAAAACTCTTGAAAGGAAAACAATTTCCAGATAGGAGCCTCCTTGTTTATTGGTGAAGTTCATGAACTCATTTGTCCCTTAAGGGGGAATGTATTCACAAGGGGGAAAAAGGGCAAATGTTTTATTCTAAGATCACAGTGGTCAGATTATGGGAAGTTTAATAGATTATGCTCATACAAAAAGTTTGTCATAAAAGGATGGAGTTGTTCTGACAAAGTGTCTCCCATAGTAGTTTGTTTCTTTTTCTGTTTTAAATTCCTGATCAACTTAAGGTGGCAAGATCCTATAAATAGTGTGGCTGATCAAAATTCAGCCCTTCAAAATTATGCCAAGCTTGCATGGCTTGCAAGGTTCCATTTTGATTTCATTTGTCAATTCCTGCACTACCTTCCCCTTCATTCCCCAAGAGGCACCAGGGCTTTGTACATCACAGGCCAGCAATGATGCGAGGAGAGAGACAGAAAGATAAAGTGGTCCCTGCACAGGTCCGTGAAGGCGGTGCTCCCAGCACAGCACTGCCGGGTACGTGCTAGATCAGCACTATGTCTGGTGCACACGTACTGGGTTTGCAGTCTTTTCTAAGGCAAGTGGAGCTGTCATATATATGATTTAGTTGATGATGACAGGACAAAATGCATATTGTCACCTGGATATAACACATTTAGCTTTGAAATGCGTCAGCTATACTCTCTCCATAGCAATCCTACAATTTTATAAATTTGAGGGGTTTTGTGATACATCCGTTGATTGAGAAAGGACTTAGCCAAGCAAGGAAGGAAGACAGGCTAGAAAACAGAAATCAAAATACACCACTCTTTTTTAAAGAGTTTTTTCTACTATTCTCTCCCTGTGTAAAAGTAACAGGCAAAGACAAAGTGTCAAGATTATGAAACCTTTGTTCAGAGCACTTTGGGTCTGATTACTTTCTATTTATAAATCACCATAATAGAAACATTGCAAAAACAAAAGGCCAACAAGCTGAAAATTAGAGCTGGAAGCTGCCAGGCTGGGAGCTCTGGTCCCAGCGGTTTGTGAGCAGCAGCTCAATAGTTCTTCATTTCCCCCCTCTCCAATTGCTTACTGCTTCCTCCAATCTGTTTAGTTTTGCAAACTAAACATCAGCCATCATGTCTAGCAATATAGCCCTCAACAGTTTCGATCTAACAGGCCAGCCCTTAAATTTTCCATACTTTTGCAAGTTCTCTTTGAGGATGCATTTCTATTCCCCTGAACTTCTTTATCTGACCAACTATTCTAGATGCTTGCAAAATATCTTCTAAGAGACATTTGGTCTCTTAGATGCTGCCAACTCTTGTTTCTCTAAAGCTATTGCATTTAGAAACTCTCTGAAAGTTTTGTGAAGTTTGGTTTCCAATGCACTTTTTGGAAGCTTTTATTTACAGAAACTTCAGAACTTTTCCCATTGTGCTTGGTATTCATGCCCCCAGGCCTGCGAGAAAAGCAATAAATGGAGACATAGTCAGATGTTTCCAGATTCAAATTCTTGTACAATTTAGTTCAGTTCAGAGCAAAAATTTATTTTACATAGTTTTCTTCACTAATTGCTTGTATCAACAGCCTGGCTACGCTGTGTTTCCCAGCAGTCTAGTTTTCTTTATCATTTCAGCTGGGTGAGTTATTCATAGACACTATGGAACAGAGTAAAAGAAAGCTACTCCATGAGGACGGCCCATAATGCATGCTTTGTTCTTCAGGAGCCTCACAAACATTAATTATTCTGCATTGACCATACCACAGTGCAGAAATAAAAACATTTGTTCTAAGATTTTATCCCTAAGGTTTTCTGACATTTTTTGGCATCCACAAATCACTGTGACAACTCCAAAGTCTCTCAAGAAGACATGTCAAAAGAACTGTAAAAAGTAAGGCTTCAGAAAACATCTGACTCAATGTCTTTTCATTTCACTGCTTGTTCTTCATCTGGCTATGACATTCTCAAAGAATAAAATTTGAAGAGCAGACCCCTTTTCTTCCTCGAACTCTTTTCTAAAGACAGTGCTGTAGCATAGGCAGTTTGGGGATGCAGAGCACGCCTTCTTTAAACTTTCTACCAGAAAATAAATTGAGAAACTATAAATAGCACATGTACATGTAGAAACAAGTTTATGCTAAGGGCTTAATTTTATGTGTAATTCCAGTTGTTTTCTGTGTTTTGTGTACATTAAGAAAGCAAGCTCCATACAGTGCATAGTTGATATTCTAAGTTCCAATAAAGTATAAGGAAACAGCACTAAATCATTTTTATTTGCTGAAACGTCAAAAGGGCTTTAGCTGACATAAATTGCAGAGGACTGGCTGTGACTCCTGCCAAGTTAAAAGGTACCATTTTCATGGAAGGATGGCAGAGACGAGAGACTGTCACGGTGCTTTCCTCACACTGCTTTTATTCTCCTCAGCTGCCTGACAAGACATGTTTTGTTCATCTAGACATGGGCAGAGAAAACTTGCAGACTTGCAAGCTTTCAGTAGGCAATCAAGAAGCAGCAAGCGCTTTGCAGCACACACGACTAGATGCTGACCTGAATAGAGCCGCCTCTTCACAGGCAGGCCTCACAAGTTGTCAAGCCGCCCTCCCAGTCGCTAATTAAAAAGCAGCTGAGCCCCATTTGTTTGCATAAGTGTCATGGTCACACTTCTGTCTTCATGCTAGGTATGTGATCAGCATCAGAACTGCTCGTTAGAAATGCTTCGAGAAGTGCTCCAGGAACCCAGTTTTTGAAATCTGGGCAACAGCCGCATGTGCAATTAGGGGATGCACAAATGAGTAGGCAGCTGCTTAATCTTCTCCATGTCTGTGAACAAGCACATAATGGATGCTGAAGAAAAAATGCCAGTCACTGTTTGTGTATTTCTGTCAGGATGAAAGATAGCGTTTCACAACTGCCATTGCATATCTCACTTTGAAAATCAGTCCTTAATCAGTCCTTAGCTACTTTCCTGATGCTACAAGCAACCTCAGTTCGGCAGAGTCAACATTTTACACCAGAATAGATCTTCAAAGATGTGTTGCTCCAATACCCACCCCATGAAGCTTTTGCAGCTTTGAGAACAGGCTAGAGAACAGCAGGAAGGCTCTCAGCTATGGCAGACGTGCACACCAGTAAGAGAAAATCCCTCTCCGTATAGTGTAGTTGTGGAAGAGTGGTGATTCAGGCTGTAGGAATGGCTTTTTGGGTTTTTCTGCCTGCCCCAGGTAATTCCCAATAGGCCTAGAAGAATCCACGTATGGTGAACAATGCCTAAAGGACATTCTAACATGTTGCATAATATTTATTTTCAGAGACAGTACGACTTGCCTTGGATTTTAGTCACAATTATCACAAGTTTCACTGATATTTCCTTACTGGCGTTTGTAACGGCTGCTTCTGTGCAGGGCACATTGGGCAATTTCACTAAAAAAGATACTTCTGTGAATTACAAAATCAAACCTTCATCTTTGTGACAGGCTTTTAAAGAGCTGACACCAACCTGCGTGAGGAGACATGAAAGGAGCTTGCTTCCTAGCACTGTAAAAATGTGGAAAGGTGGATGGAGCACTGGTTATTCATTCCAGTCTGACACCTCTTAAAGCATATTGCAAGTAAAAACTGTCTTTGACACCAATATTTAAAAGCTGAATGTAAATGTGTTAGGCTTTAATGCATGGAAGATCAGCTCCCACTGATTCACTATTTTGAGAAGATGTAAAACACGACCCAAAATTGGAAGAAATATAAGGAAAGAATAATCAGACCTTAATAGTATTTAAAAAAAAAAATCCACAACAAATGCTTATTTTTGCAAGACTAACAGGGCAGTTTCCCAATAGCCTTTCAGAGGTGAAAACTCAAACACAACATCTACAGCTCATAAAATCAAAGTAAGAAATAATTAGATAATGATAATAAAATCTAAGTAAGAAATAATTAGATAATGATCACCAGACAGTTCTGACAGTACAAATACACCTTCTCCCATCCATTCATCCTTGCCATTAGAACTGTGAATTATTACAGCATTGGAAATGCATAACTCTGACAATGGGAAGTAATGGAGAAGAATATAAGGATATGATCAACAAAAACATAAAACAGCTCAATACTTTGTATTCTTTGCAGTGCATTTTGTGAGCCTGTGGAACTCAGGGGTAAATCAGAATTTTTACTGTGCCCCCGACACCTGAACCCCATACTTTTCAATAGCTGGATTTGCCTTTTCTGAAAGTTTTCCAGTGAAAGCTTTTGTTTCACTCTTTATTATACAAAGCATAACCTCAAAACCATAGTGCTCTGAGCGGGTACTTTACACACGGTACACTGTGAGAACAGCCTAGAAAGACTTATTGGCAGAAACAGTGAAGTTACTCTGATGAGCAGACATCCACAAGGAAGTTGTACAAGCTGACCTAAACAACTGCCAGTAAAACTGGATACCGAATGAGATCACTCTGCGTTCTGTATATGTCACTTGTTTTACAGAATCTATACTTTGGACACTCTTTAGAGAACTCAAAATATGTTTTATAGGCTCTTGTTCTCCATGTCTCTTTTGTGAAGACCTGTATCACAAAACCGTATGAACAGACTTCAGAAACAGAGAAATGTACAGCTGACACAAACATCTCTTCCTTTCCAAAGAGTATCCCACGAGGAGCACCGCTACATGGACCTTTAGAGATACAACTGAGATTGCAAGGAAGACCACAGAGAGACCTGAACTATACAGACGAGAACCGTATACAACAAATTCCTAGCACTAAAAGCAATGGCTTGTTGGATCTGAAACTGTAATAAGCTCAGGGCAAACTATTGCAGCAGACTCCAATTTGGAGCAATATATTTATCTTAGATAAAAACCTTGTGGGAGAGGGAGCAATACTCATGATTTGGTTATTTTTCAAAGGCAGCTGTTGTTAGACAGAGGCTCCTTGGTTCGAGTCCCCCAGAAAGTGTCCGAGCACAAAAACATTTTGTAGGTGAAGAGGTCAAAAGTGAGTGCCCTTTAGCACAGGAAGGCTCAGTTTATCAAATGACCCTGCAATTTGTCATGCCAACATCACTATCACAATGCATCTGTTACAAATGCTGACATACTGTATATAGTATCTATATATGCAGCAAATTTTTTCATGTTTATATGTGCATGTTTATAAACTTAGAGATGCACACACATAGAAGATTCTATTCTTTCTCCGTTTCATTCACCAGGTTCACACACATCAAGCACACAACAGGCACGAGCAATGCCTGTATGTATCCAGTTTTGACACCAACAAATTAATTATTTTACAGAATTATCTTAGATTGTCTGTGACAATTTATGTGTCTCCCAGTTTATATTTAAGCATCTGTGTCCACAAGCACAACTGGAAACAAGATTCTCCTTTTGTCTCTTTCTCTCAGGCCTTCGAGATAACAGGGTCAACTTCCTTTCCATAAAACATCTCAGAGGCATTGACAATGCCAGCTAAGCCCATTATCCTACCAAGAGAGTGAAGTCTGAAAGGAAAACCAGTGTTCCTCTTTCAGTTCTTGGTCATTTTGCCTACTTGCTGAATGTGCTTTTCTTTCACAGAGCAATTGGATGACAATGATAAGAAATGACCAGTTGCTACTGATTGCATAAAACCCACTACCCAGAGAAATGTTGGACATTACTCTCATTTCATTTGATTTCAGGGTGAACTTTAAAATGTCATCTACACAGAGAAAAGTCATCACTGCCCAGACAATCACAGACCAGCAAGAATGTTTGCTTCAGAAATTTGAACCAAACAACACCCTCTGAGAGGACATTTTGGCCTTTAAAAAGTATAATTTGTGGATCGATGATAACTAGGCACAGTACTGACATTAGCTCCCAGACATCGCTAGACAATGGGAAAGCACAGGAAATACATAAGTCGAATCATTCTCCTTCGGGGATACACTTTGTCTGACCTGGAAACCACACACTTAGTCCTGTCCAAAAGAAAAAGATTAGTCACTGAGGTAGGTGGGCTCTCAGTACTACCTTGCGTGAGCCTGATGACAGCCTGTTAAGGATGGGTCCTTGTGAAAAGGGAGCTGGCTTGAAAACAAAATATTACAGGGAAAACATTACTATTTGACCTCCTTTATGCTTTCTGTCTAAAAGCAAAGACTTTGTCCTTGGGCAGGATGCAGAATTAGCATCAGCGAAGGCTGGGTTCCTCTCTTCAGACATTACTATGTGACTGAGAATTTTATGATGTTTCTAGCACTCTATATCTTGCAAAAGTCTCATCAAATTCTCATTAACATTGAATCTGAACAAAGAGGAAAGAATAACTGTCCGTTAAATTACTGTGAACTCCTAAGTGCTACATATTTGTAGAGAGCAGTCTCTTCTAAGTTTCTCATTAATGGGGAGGAATATCTGCCAATACATTAACTGGCTTACCACAGTCCCCAGATTTTTCCACTTCAACAGTGTTTGAATAATATGGTTTGGGGTTAATAAAAGTAAAGATTTATTCTCTACATTTCTAGTCGTCTCTATATGCTGGGTTCACATCAAGAGCCTCAAAAGCCTCCTGCATCACTGCTTCAGCTTCATCCTGTAAGGAAATTAACCACCCTCAAAGTATTTTAAGTCCTTTTTCATTACACAGGACTTCTCTGCTCCTCAGCTATGTTTCCACCTATTCCCTCTGCTCATACATTTTCTCCAGCCCATAACAGTAGTTCCAACTCTGCATAGCCAAGCAAGCAGGCACTGGAGATCAGGGTTATGAGCAAGAGAAACCAGTGCACTGCAATACACCCATACAAGGAGACCCAATAAGCAATGCTGTCTCCAAAGGCAACCCATATTCTGAGGTCCCTCACCCATGCTCCAGTGCCAGAGGTACATCCAGAGGCAGGCAATGTTGGTCACCACCCCATGTCACTGTGCGTGTGACTCCTTATATGAAATGCCCTCACCTAGCAGGGCTAAGATGACTGGCGAGAGCTGTACACCCTAAAATAGCAACTTAGGTTTCTCCTTCAAGATGTCCATAGACTTTTATGGCAGTTTTCTGTCTCCACCTCTCCTTTGCTGGGGCTTTCCTGTTTTTCACTGCTAGCTTTCACACTTTCTCCATTGCTTTGGCCCATGAGCTCTTTAAGAGGGACTGAGTAACTTTTCCCACATGACAAATTGGCGGCACTGGATCGTTATTATTCTTTAGGTTAAACAAACAATTTGGGTAGGGAGCAGGTCTAGGTTAACTGAGGTAACAAGAGGAACAGAGCTGCTGCTGAGTCCAAACACTTGGTGGGTGGCATTTGCTTTATTCCCTATTGCCGCTCTGAATTGCACAGAGTTGGCAATCCAAGTGTTTTGCAATCAGGAATCAGGACCAAAAAACTGTACATTTTTGGCACTGAGGTCACAAATTAGACTTTGGGTTTTTTTTCCTGGCTTTCCTCCTTAGATAGGAGAGCTAGCAATTTATTGTTACATGTTGTTTTTCTTTCTTAAGTAGATCTGCTCTTCTCACAAACATTTGAGTTTTTAAGTCAAGGCTTGAAGAGAGCCACACAGTGCAGAAGATGTGCGATGCCACCAAAAGTCTCAGTCTGCTCCAAGGGGATTTTCCACTTGTAGCTTGGATGGATCTCTGCAGAAAGATGAGGCATTGCCTCCTTTTAAGGAGTGCTCTGGTCTCAGCATCTGCTTATTCGGGGAAATCTCACAGGATTTACCCCAGTCATTGCTTTGCACAGGGACGAGCTAGTAAAAGTTGCAGCTTTCATTTTAAGCAAATCTTTGTGTGTGGTATGAGGCTTACTGCAGTGTCTGGACCAGACGGCAAAGTTTCATTTAAGTCAGACTTTTGCAAAAGACAGGTAAGTCCCTTGGCAACTGCAAGGATGAATGGCTGAATTTCATTGTTTGTACAGAAGCCCATACCACACTTTTAAAGTAAACCGATCGAGATCCCCACAGGGTCTCTCAGCTTGTTTACTTTTAGACTCCTGGAAATTTGGGGTAGGTGTTTAATTGGTTTGTTACTTTACCGTCCTGGCAGCTCTTCCAGTACCTTTGCTCACTATAACCTTGCAAAAAGGAAAACGAGAAAAAAAGAAAAATCTGATCCCATAAAGATAGCAGGATAAATGTTGCATCAGCAGTTTTCTAGAAGGATTTTGTTGTTATCCAAACGGGCAGACATTAAACAGACAGAGTCTCAGAATAATTGATATGGGCGAGAGGGTAAGCATTTAGTCTCCCAGTAGGCCAGCCACCTGTGCAAACAGCACTTCTAACTTCTATTTCGGTTGCTGGCTCCTGAACAGTCAATTATTTAGGGCTTTCCAGAGATTTCACTGGTGGAGAAAAAAAATACCCAGGCCTGTTTTTGAAAGGTAGCTTTATCAGCATAGCTCAGTTGTGCAATTACAGCCTTTGTCTTTGTTCCCCTTTAGAAGACTGCAGGATTTCAGCAAGATGGCTCTCTTTTGTTTAATTTTTGGGGAGCATGACCCATTTGTCATGTTTCCACATTCCTCGTACTCCACATGATCCCTTCTACCTGCAATCTGTTTACACACACTGCAGAGGAAAAGTATGGATTCAGAGAGCCGCAGATAATTTCATCCCCCCCTTTCCTCCCAAGACATGGACATAATTCCTGAATGAATGAACTCCTAATGGGTGATTTCGGTAATGAATAAATACCAGTGAAAATAAGCTGCTTGGAAAGACCTTCTCCTATAGTTGAAGATTTCCTGGGGTATCATTCAAAAATAAACAATGCACAATTAAATAGATGAGTCATGAATTGAGAATGAAAAGATTGACTTGTTTATGTAACTCATAGGGATTAGACATTGGTGTAAGAATATCCATAATGTTATAGCTAAGGCTAACAATAATAATTAAAAAAAACCCTAAAAATAGCTATATGTCCTCTTATTCTGGGGAGAAACAGAACCTCTAACCACTAAATAATATATTTGTCATCCTTGTTGATAATTTCATATGTGCTTGTTGCAAGGTTTCTTGTGTCCATGGCTAAGGAGGATACTTGATTTCAGAAACCTTTAATAATCTATATCATTCTTCACTCTCATGGGGATTTTTGGAAGAAACTGTGCTACTTTCTTACATGAAATGAACCATTTTAGACAAACATAAAGTAATGCATGTGGGAAAATACATTCCTAAACTGATGTATAAATTGTTTGGCTCTGATCTGCTCATTAGCACCCAGCCACAAAGCTCAACAGTCCGTGCTGACAGTTCAGCTTCCAGTAGTGGTCAGGATGTGAAATAGCAAATCATCAAATATGCTCATATGGGCAAATATTTTCCCTCTGTGTTCTTCTCCTTCAAGGATTGTTTACAAATCACATACTCATAATGAATTCTACTTTCACTTTGTATTTGGTAAGCATTTTGTGTCTCTCAGAATTAATTGCTCAGATTTCTTCACGTTGTTTAAACACTGATCCCCAGGACCCACCAGTGCTTCTTTTCTTCCTGATTTATTTGCCAGAAAGATATGTGCCCAGATCCCTTATGTCCTAAATATTTTCTTACAAAGTTTTCAAATGCAATCCCAAAGTTGCCTTAACAAGTAGTTCAGGAGCAATACTGAGGCTGCTTTTGACCAGCCAGAATGCTATTAAACCTGTATTCTTTGTCTTTGCCGAGTTGGGCTTAAGGGTTATTTGGGTCAAAAGTACAACAGTCCAGAGATGAGGATTATGGGCATGGCTGGAAGCACTATCGACACACAAGAGCAGCTGCTGACCCGTGCCTGTCCCTGTTCCCGCATCCTTGCAGCAGACTTCTCCCTCCCTTTCTCTCCCCAGAAGGACCCGG
Source organism: Pterocles gutturalis (assembly GCF_000699245.1). Lineage (NCBI taxonomy): Eukaryota > Metazoa > Chordata > Aves > Pterocliformes > Pteroclidae > Pterocles > Pterocles gutturalis. The sequence continues at coordinate 211,462 of NW_010097559.1, forward strand.
CCCCTCTCCCCGCCTTGCTCAGCAAAAGAAGGAATTCACTTTTTAAACCTGTTTTCTGGTAATCCTAGGGGCAATACAAAGCATGTTCTCTAGGCCAGATCATGGTGTGGTTTTCTTGTGGGAGAACTGGAGTCCCGTGGTTTCGTAGGCAAGGTGACAGATGCAACCAGCCAGACCTGTGCACCATCTCCCCATGGCCACAACCTGGGCAGTGCTCTGCACGTTGTCCTGGGCACAAACCCTCCTCAAAACAGCCCACTTCATATCAGCAGCTACTTCAGAGCCTAGTATCAAACAAAACTAAATATACTAAATATATATAATGTAAACTAAATATATAGTAAAAGTAATAAAAAAAAGATTAAACCAATTTTTCCAATTTTAGAGCTGAATCAGTCTTCCTGGCCTGGAGAAAGACTACAACCAGAAAATTACTGGCAAGTTACTTTCATGCCAGCATGGTGATGCTTTCCCATAGACACATTTGAGAGCTTTATATAGCTCTAGTGACTCAAAGGATAAAATTTCCAATATATTCCTCAGCAGATTATTCACAGTTCACTTAACAAAACAGATGTATTATTTTTTTCCTTCTGTTAGCTGTTGCTTATTTTCATCCTACTATTCCCAGTAATACTTCCTTCGAACAGTTATGCCATGTTCTTCTGGCACATGGCATTTATGACAGTCTTAAAACGTGTCCTGTTATCACCAATGAAAGAGAGCACACTGCATCACGCAAGCAAGGAGTAAACACCTTTTAGCTGTCTAAAATTTACTCATTGTTTCTTTTGAAATGTTTTTTTTTTTTCTTGAACCACTAAATCCCTCCCAGCCTTGGGACATTTCTGCATGTGCAGCGCTCTGGATGCATTTCCCAGTCTCAAAGGGTCCTACCAAAAGTTCTGCTGTGACACCTGTGTGTACATTATCTCCTTGCATCTCCTTACGGCCTTTTTCTCCTCCATGCTCCATCTATGAAAACAATGCACACACAAAAAGTGCGTGCAGTTCTCTAACTTTCCAAACAGTTCCCTCTCAACAGGGGTCTCAAAAATTCTTCTGCGATTTCCATCGCGCCTGCTCTTCTGGGGGCTGTCAAGCCCAACTAAAGTGCTGTTGATCATCCAGCTATGACTGTAGACAAAGAGGTATGAAACAGCATGAGGGAGTTAAACTCTGACTTTCTGCTTGAATTCTGTACAGTTGTTTTCAATAAGCGAGTAAAGCTTCAGCTAAAAAAGGCTGTTTTCTGCTAAGAGAGTAAACTAAGATAAAACCTTTCCAGCACAAGTAACCATTTTCTGTGAGAGTAAAGGGAGGCCAAAGTGCATCAGTTTTGTTTGCTTCACGTCTTTTTTTGTGGAAAACACCAGGCAAATACTACACTAAAGTATTCATTGAGCACAATACTAACATTTGGCATCCATCCTGCATCAGCTGAACTTGTAATCATTAAAGAGATTTACATTGTCCAATCTGCCTTGTTTCGACTGGTCAAAATCAATCCTAATACAGGGTGCTGCTTTCTACCAGATGTCACTCATCCCTAAAGTATGTGGTTCTAGAGCAAGCACATGAAGCAGAATCACAGTAAAGTATAGATTACATACGTTATTTTACAAAAACAACAGCCATGAGATTCTGTCTCATTGCAATTCTTTCTCCCATCACTGCTATTTCCCCTCATAAAATGACAGATATTTTAGTGGCTTTATTGCTAACATTTCTGTCATGCTTTGGTTTTGTCTGATGGGTAAACAAGTACTCCTCTAGTCACTTCTAGTAGTTTTTTCCAAGTGCCTTTTTATGTGTTGATGTATGCTGTAAACTAAACACAGTCTGGCTCATTTTAAACTATATTGTGAAAATACCACGGGTTCATTTCAGAGGCTATGAAATGGGAAGCACAGCTTTACAACAGATTTTATCTTACACTACTCCTTTTAAACAAAAAAAAAAAAAAAATTCTAGTCTTTGTATCCCTTTACTGACTTTTGAAGGCTTGGTGTGTCTGCACCATCTTCTTGCTCAAAACTCATAAAGCTCACAAATTATGACTCACATAATACAAATCATTTTCCCTTCCACTACCAAAACAATTTTTTTAAAAAAGTAGAAGAAAGCATTTGCTTTACATTATTTTCCGAACACATTGTCAGTGAGCGGCAAATCATTTTTAGCCTGATGAAACAGCTTTGTCTGTCTTGTCAATGGCAAAACTGTGAAATTCACATCAGTGATTCATACAGTTTTCTGATTACTGGAAAATAAAATGGTTAAAAGCATAGGGAAGCAGGTTCATATGTGGGAAGATTACTTTTTAGATGTACCATAGTGTTTCATTACCCACAGTTGCAGATATGATATTCCATATAATGCTAGCAGAGGAAGAAAGCTTTGTGTTTATTGTAGTAAATGAGACCCTTAATCTCAGGTATACATGAGTCCTACCTCTTTTTTCTAAAAATAGAATCGAAGACCTTGAAAGACCTTGCAGGATATTCACACTCTAGCTTTTCATATCTCATGTGAGCCCTTACTGGGAACTGATGTTCCCCATTCAATCAAAAAGTCCTCCTCTGGAGACTTCGAGTCTGTATGCAGAAGTCTGTCTCTCCAGTAACTATACAGAAAGACCAGGCATTTAAACTCTGAGAATTAGACCTCATGGAAACCCTTAGCTCCCAGACAAATATCACAAAAGAAACAGCCTTTTTTCCCCCTCCTAGCTGCAAATTTTGTTAATTCATCCTCCATTTGTGAGCCGGGACCCATTCCTTCAGCTTTACACACATGCTTCATCCACTCCAGCCACACCAAGATATTAGAAGAATCCTTCTGTCATGATTTCTTGTGCAAGCCATTTTAATTGGATTTAAGTATCACAGTAGATTCCCCGTGTCCTCAATCTGAAATGGTGGGCTTAGCCCCTCCCCCCAGGCAGCTAGAGTTAATAAAATACACAATCCTTTTCTGCATCCTCATCTGCCATCTGGGGTATTGCCAGGGTCAGTAATTCTCTCTACTGCTGGAAGCACAGATGGATTCAGGGAATTAGGGCTTCACACAGATTGTGCTGCAGATTCCCTCACAATATGAGCTTTTGTTTTTGAACAAATTACGTACCTCCTTCTCTGCCTGGTTGCAAAGACCCTTTTCCAATATCCAATCACATACCCACGTAATCCTCTCGTTACTGCAACCCCAGTAACTACCGCACCGGGGGAAAGGAAAAGCCAACCTCTTCCTAGAAGTGGTGGGCAGGCAGGGAGCTTTGCCCAGCTGATCAAGGCACTGGGCTGGGGTGGGAGTATGACTTTTGTATAGTATCCAGTTTGATATATGACTCATATAAGGACTACAGATATAATATTTGACTGCCCTATTTTTACCCTTCTCCTGTTTTTTCTTCTCATCATATGCCCTTCTGTGCCTCCTTCCCAGAGTCTCTGTGAAGTGCCTGAATGTGGGAGGGAGCTTTTGGAGTGAAGGGACCAAGGCAGAAAACGAATCTTTCACCAAATAGTCACCTGACAGCTGTTAGACATCAGTTCTGCTTGGATACCAAAGTACTTTCCATGGGCTTTTCCTGCACATCTCTTCACTATTCAGCTATTGCGGCCAACAAATTTCACTGCATCTGTTGTGTTTTTAAGGAGTTGATTTCAACTGATGCATGATATCTACATGGTTTCCAGAAAAACACACAAACCAGACAATTAGCCATGTTTTTCCTGGTAATTTGGAATTGCTGATAAGTTCTACTTCCATTTCGAACAAGTGCTGAAGAAAAAAAAAAGTCATTTTTGGATTCTTATTTATAATGTTCATGGAGCAAAAAGCCCACTAGAGCAGAAACAGCCTTACACTCCTCATGTAACTTACAGTTTTAATAGTCAGAATGCATTAAAGTCATTAGAAGGCCCAGTAAGCTGGACGTTTTTACAGTAAGCTAAAAAAGGTTACAGTCCCAAAAGTTTTCCTCCTTTAAACTATATTCATCACCAGTTTGGAGACAAACATGCATTTAGACACTTCGTCTGGCTGCAGAAGTATTTTCCAGCATCTACTATTTTCTGTCAGCTAACAGCACTGAATCTTCCAAGTGCTGAATTTAATGCTGCAAGTAGAAACACCATCCCTGCTTTCCCTGGCTGTCCCGATGCACTCTCCCGGCTCCAGCCGTGCTGCTAACCCCGGGCTGGGGTTCCCACCGGTGCCAGGGCACTGGGGCTGGAGCCAATGAGATGGTGGCCACCCTGGATGATGTCCTGCACACTTCCTTTTCCAAATGACTGGAGCTGATTCCTCGCCTGCCCAAGGAGCTTCCTGAGCCCTTGCCACTGCTCTTCTGACCCCACAGGCTCTATTGCCTATACTGCCCCATCGATCAATACACCACTCGTGCACCCAGCTGGGACACTGCCGAGACTGCCTCCTGCTACGCACAGCACCAGGCAGCAAAAGGAAGGCAAACAGACAAGCACCCCTTGGCAAATCACAGCAACAAAGGCTGAAACAATTGGGATAACATTGTGGCTTTAATTTTCACTCAGCCACAATGAGGAAAGGATGCAAGCAGTGAAGTGGTATGTGACATTTTGCAATGCATTGAACTCTATGGATACTTAGATCTCGGTGCACATTATCACAGTGACCCAATTGCAACTAAGTGAAAGGCTACAAAATATTTGACTCTTCTGTTTAATTAATTCCTAGAAATCTAAGCAGTGAGGTGGTATGTGACATTTTGGCAATGCGTTGAACTCTATGGATACTTAGATCTCGGTGCACATTATCACAGTGACCCAATTGCAACTAAGTGAAAGGCTACAAAATATTTGACTCTTCTGTTTAATTAATTCCTAGAAATCTTATTTAGTATTCTAGGAAGAAGATTTATTTATTTTCATAGTTTACATTCCATTACCTGAGCAAGGAAAGGATTAAAAGAAGGTCAAATTCCTCTCATTCTTTCTATTGCACAAGGCTACAGAAAGTAAACTTGTCACAGGTTTTTAAAAGGAAAATTGAAAAATACCTGTAAAGCAGAACTCTAGACTGTGACCATGGGAGCTGATAAACTAAATTTGTTTTGTTATGTTTGAAACAGTTTTGTACACTTAAAAGAGCTTGACTGAGTATGCAAGGCAGAAAATTAAGTTATCCTGATAGTCATCCACTGTAAGAGACGGGGAAACAAACCTATAACAGTCAGCTGCACCACTGCTCAGCATTCACAAAGAGGGCTGCTTAAGGCGCTGGTAAACTAGGAGTCTAAAGGATGATTCCCCTCTGAACACAGAGAAAAGAAAAAATGACTAATGCTCTTAGCACATCCACTTTTCCTACCTTTGATTCAGTTTTGAGTCATCAATAGGCAAAATGAATTTCATCCAAAGAAGGCATACAAATATGAAAACAGACATACAAATATAGTCTTCTTCCCTTCCCTCCCGTTAATCACAACATCCTAATTGGAAGGCTCGCCCCTGTTTCACCCA
>NW_010097560.1:0-472 GCF_000699245.1 Pterocles gutturalis
CGGGAGGAGGGAAGCAGCACGTGGTGCAGCCGGTCTGTGAAACATGGACTGGGAAGGTCAGGCAGGGACCGACCAGCTTGAATGAGGACAAGGGACATTTGGTGGAACAAACGACCTTTGGTGGAGAAGCAAGGAGCGGTGAGCGAGCACCGGGAGATGGCGGTGATGCCGTGGCATCACCACCAGTGCACGTGGGGCCACGGCAAGCTCACAGTGCGGCAGTTTTGGCAGCAAAAGTCAACAAACGAGCAGAAAACCCCATGGCTACCTCGTGCCTGCCGGCAGTCGCTGCCAGGCCACCAGCACCAGGTCTGCGGCAGGAGGAGAGAACACAGCAGCTCTGTTCCTGGGTCTGGGACAAACCAGGAGCCCACCGTGCTCTGGGGGTCTCTGGGGTCCCCCCACCAGCCTGGGGAGTGGAACACGGGCACGTTCCCAGGGTGGGAACGGCCGCAGGGAGGGACGTGGCCCT
>NW_010097560.1:722-976 GCF_000699245.1 Pterocles gutturalis
GGGGATTTGGGCTGGGAGACGGAGGGGACACCCCCGGGGAGAGCGAAACAGAGCGAAAGGAGAAGCCGGAGGGATGTGACGGCGCAGGGAGGTCTGCCAGCGGAGCAGCGAAGCACTCCCGTCCGCCGGGGGGGGGTTATGGGTTTTGTTTCACGAGGATTAAAACAACTTTGAGAATGTGCCCATGCGCAGCTCACCCGTGCCGGGAGCCCGGCAGCCCCCAGCTCCACAGAGGACGGGGCAGGGTCTGGGGG
>NW_010097560.1:1069-1292 GCF_000699245.1 Pterocles gutturalis
GGGCAGCCGTGGGTCGGCCGGCGAGGCCAGGTGGGGAGGAGAAAGCATGGAGGCCGCTGCTTCCTCCCACGGTGAAGAATGTTCTCCTAAATACAATTATTTCTGCAGCTACAACAAAGAGAAACCCTCTGGGGGAGGTAAAACAGGAATAAACTCCAAACCCGATTATGTCACAGTCCCAGGAGCACCTGCACCGTGCGAGAGGCAATTGTGGGCGAAACCA
>NW_010097560.1:1443-1693 GCF_000699245.1 Pterocles gutturalis
CTCCTGCCCAGCCCCGATGAGTGTGGTCTGTGCTTCCTCTCCCCCAGCTCTGTGCCCACCAAAACACCCGGCCATGGCACACACACCCCTGGGGATGGAGAAGTGATGGATGGGGAGAGGAACCAGGGAGGAAACGGGAGGAGACGGAGAAGGGGAGAGACACCGATGGCACAGGGTGGGCACTGGGGTGGGCACCCAGGTACCGGCTCCTTCTGAGCATCCCTGCCCGCTCGGCTGGGGGAGAGGGGCT
>NW_010097561.1:0-436 GCF_000699245.1 Pterocles gutturalis
GGGGGGCTGCAGGGGCCCCGGTGAGCCCAAAAGACGGGTCGGTTTCCCGTGGGAGGGGGGATGAGACAGAAAAGGAGAGCTGTCAGGTTTCTTCTGCACATCCTTGGGACAAGTTGTTGCCCGCTGCCTTCTTGCACCCTGGCTTGTGGCACCTGCTCCAGGATGGTCCCCAAGGGGCTGAGGGCTGGGGGCTGCTGCCATCAGCAGAAACTGGGAATATTCCTCTGGCCGATGCAGCCTGAGTCTGTCGGGACAGGGCTCTGAAAGCATAGAGCCCCGAAGTGTCCTGGTGCTGTTGTTAAACCCCTTGGGCGGAGGGCGGTGGGGTTGCCTCCCCTTGGGCTGGCTGCACCTGTGGGGGCTTCCTCTTGTGCCCAGGCTGAGGCGATGCTCAGCCCCAGTACTGCCAGGGACCGAGGTAGTCAGTGGCCCTCGC
>NW_010097561.1:471-1418 GCF_000699245.1 Pterocles gutturalis
GAGGCCTGCGTCGTGTCCCCCCAGTTGGCTGTCCCTTCCCATGGAGAGCAGCTGGGGGCCGTGAGTCGGGCAGGCCAGCTGAGGGGGGCTGCAAGTTCCCCACGGTCCCAAATCTGCTGTGGAGGGACTGAGCCGCTTGTGCCCATTCAGCTGCTGACATAGTGGGAATAGGCTTCCTCTGCACACTTCATCACTCCCAGGGTCCCACCATGGGACATTCCTCTTGGGATATCATGGCATCTGCATACATTTCCTGGGATTTCTCCGTTCCCCCCACCCTGGAAGCACTCCGGGCTGTTCTTCTGGGAGAAGGGCTGCCCTCATAAGCAAGCACTACACCAAATGAGGTGTTTGGCACATGGGAGTTTTGGTTTTGGTTTCTTTTTCATGCGGGTAAGTCACTATGGAAGTGATGAAAAGGGGTGAAATGGCCAAAGTACAGATGGATGCATCTGTCAAACCCACTTCTATGAAAACCATTTGCACAGTTCATCTCTTTCCCCTGTCTCCTGTCCATTCATGGGCCCCCAGATTCCTTTTGGCCGGACTATCACAAGCCCTGATACCCCTTGGGCAGAGGATTGCAGAGTGTTCAAGGAACCTGTAGCAGCTTCCCAGGGCAAGCCTTTCTGATGTGAAGTCCCTGTCAGCAGTCCACTTGGCAGGAGGAAGGATGTAGCTCCGAAAGGAAGAAGGACATTGAGGTGTCTCCTTTCCTCCCCTCTAATCTCTTCATTTCTGTGCCAAACAGGAGGGGAGTGCACTTGCCTCTGCTTGTAGCAGTTTTTCTTCCCAAGGAGGAAGTGTCAGTTCATACTTTGGTGTAGAAGGACCTCTAGTGTCCCTTTGTAGCTCATGCTTTGGCCTCACGGCTGTAGCTGGGTACCTCTTGAGCTCTTCTTGATCTCAAGACTTTCCTATGTGCTGTGGAAGGAGAGAAGGTTCCC
>NW_010097561.1:1449-1987 GCF_000699245.1 Pterocles gutturalis
AGTGCCTGGGAAGGCCAGGCTGGGCTGCTCCTCTCCGGGGAGAAGTCAATGATTGTCTGCCCCAGGTTCACCTTGCTGTGCTTCCACAGCTCCTCCATGTCCTTTTTTCATCACCCCAGGGGCCTCTGTGTGCTTTTTTTGTGCTCCACAGGCTGCTCCATTCAAATACATTCATTAAATGCTTCTGGTGTCTCAGTAACGAAATTTCCACTGCGTTTCAGTGAATGCCAGTATAAACCTGTAGGTTTATATTGTGCTTCTCGGGACTTTTGTAGAGTGCTCCACCAAAATCTGTGCTTAGTATTCAGCAGCATAACATTTTCTTAAACAGACCAAAGTTAATTTATCAGTAGAAGTTATTAGGAAAACAGTGAAAATGCTCTGATGTGTTTTGATCTATTTCATCATTCACATGGGTCTCACTTCATCACCAAGATGGTCCTGCACGCATCACTCCAGCGAGAAAGTGCGGGAGGTGGGGTGGACTGGGTGGCCTTTCTGGGGAGGGGTAGCTTCCAGGGTCTTTGAAGGCGGGGGG
>NW_010097562.1:0-49217 GCF_000699245.1 Pterocles gutturalis
CCTAGATCCTTTTCACTCTTCTGTGGATACTGGGTACTAAATGAATGCAGTAGTTTCCATGGAAGCGTGGAATTCCTTCACACTATAAGTAAAGGAATTCATTTAATGACTTCATTTTGTAGAGCAATATGGGTTTTTTAATTTCCTTTTGTATACCTGTAGCACAGACAAGGCACCAAATATAGATGATAGTGTCTTTGGTGAGACATTTAGTAGTTATATATGTATAAGTACTCACCTTGTTTTTAAAAGAAGAATATACACACCACCATGGAGATGCAATAGAATAAGAATCCTTTTTCTGAAAAGTACCTCAAACACTGAAAGTAAAAAGCTATCCCAAAAAGCAGTTGAAAAGCTAGTTTCCATTTGAAGTCAACTACCTCTAGAATTAACTTTCATCATATATTATAAGACAGTTTGCATTACATAGTCACTATCCTTTCAAAATGTCTTGACTTCTTCCTTACTGTTATAGTGGTAGCATGCCTTCGACCTACTACATACCAGATTTATCTAAAAACATCCATAGGAAGAGGATGCTCTACATGCAAGTATTCACAATCTATGCAGCCTATTTTATGTTGATTGCTTGTATTACCATACCAAGGAGAATTAATAATTTGAATTAACAATCTATCACATGCATATTTTTATTCAGCTCTTCAACAAAAATTACAAACACAAAGTAATCAAAGCAAGGTGACAAAGAAAAAAATTGGGATTTATGTGAAACATAGACAGAGAAATGAGAGATACTACAACTTTGCTGAAAGTTTTCTTACCAGTTAAATCCCATCCTTTGATAACTTGATTCTTTTTTTTTTTTTTTTTTTTTTTTAATGGAAGGATGACAGTTCCTTAAATACAGTGATATTACTGGTACAGCTGTAAAGAGGAAGAACAGACGATTGAGCCTTGTGGCAGCTGTGCACTGAAGATAATATATAACAGAGATGGATGAATTAGCTCAGAACCATCAGTCTAGAGAGAAAAATATATGCTCACCCAGGGGACACTTATGTCATAAGCTTTCGTAAAACAGGAAAGAGTCTAGACAGATAGTTACACAAAAGGCTCTCCTCTCAGAAAATGTACATGAAAGATATTATTAGAAAATTAAGGCATCTGATACATTTCATGTAAATCTGGTTCATGTCATGTTATTAACAATATTAGTGTCCTATATATTATGCACACAGAGTATCATCCCTTTGCTATGCATAAAATTTTGAAGGTGTGTCTCAATCACATAGGAAATTAATATCCTCCAGTGCTATATGAAATGCAAATACATGCAAGAGTAGTTACTCTCTTCCAACACTTGCATTTTCAGAGCAATACATATTATAATATTAACAAGCCTGCAGTTTGCAATCCTTAAGACTTTAGAAGAGAAAAATACTAAATCTTTAAAGTGGTAAAACCAACCAGACAAAACCAGGGAATACCAGGGATACCATATTCACTTTCTGGAAAGATCCCACTTGCAAAATTTGCATTGGACTCATTCCTCAAGGGAAGTCCTTGAAATTATAGTACATTTGATCTATTGATTTGTCAGACAAGGGGTAAACACACCCCATAGGCAAATAGAGTTGATCTACTCTGACATTTCTTCCAGGGGGATCTCAAAGCATGATTTCAGTCATGACTAAAACTGAAGTTAACCTGTCATGGATGGACTACATGGATTAACTGCAGCTGCCATGGATTAAATGCAGCTGGAGCTGGTGAATACTTTTTCTGATGATGTAATTGCTTATCAAAACTGCTGAATCATGAAAACATAGCTTTTCATGAGGTTAGGTTAGGGTTAATGATATTGTCGGGGAGTTTCGCTCAGTGTTGGGATACAATATTCTAAGAGACTGCAAGGAGGGAGGCAGAATATATCAGTGAATCTTGTTCTTAGATGTCACTTTTATTTCTAAGCCTGTGTTTTCCCTGTTTCTTGTTGAAAGTTTGGGTTTGTTCTTATCTCACATTCTAGCTGAGGAAACTTGAGGTGCAGTTTACTCTGGGGCAGGTTTTAAACATCTTCTTTTGTGAAACACATTTATTTTTGTGTAAGCAATTTAATTAATCTAACCAGAATTACCTCTGTATTATCTTTTGTTTAAGTCATGTAAGAGAAGGACCTGACTTCAGTTTTACTAGTCAAACTCTTGCCACATACTACCATGTCCCCCACCACCCCCCAAAAAAAAACCTCTCAAAAAACCTTGACTTAAATAATTTTGGAGACCAGGTAAGTCCTATAGTGACTGGGCTATTTTAACATTATGAAAACAGGGTTTCTGAAAAATGGGTTCTGCCTTTCACCACAGGGTTCAATAAGAGGAAAAAAAATTCTTAAAAGCTTTCTGAGGAGCAAACTGTTCTCAGCCAAGCTATAACCAAGCTTTTTGCAAAATCCATCTTGCTCTAGAGCTTTTTCATACTTTTATTTGGTATTCTAGTTAGCATTATCAAAATAAAATTGTTCTCTCAGTAAGTAATGGAAGCACTTAATCACAGGTTCTTCTAACTGCATAGTAGTTCATTCAATTATTTTTGTGTTTTCTGTTTCTATCCAGAGCATATATGGATTTAAATAATATTCAAAATTAAAAAAAAAAAGTTTTCTATTTTTGGTATAGAATCATAAAACACTTGTCAAGAAAACTTTGACTCCCATCTGAGCATAGTTGGGTGTCTAGACCAAGAAATAAGTTCACAGTTGTTTAGAACCATAAGACATTGAAACTGATGTCAAACACTTCACACTTGTCAGCTCAGGGAATATAGCCTCTGTTACTCATAAGGATGATTTTTGACTTAAAAAGCACTAAATAATATTTTAGAGCTAGAAAAAACTCAGGGAAAATTTTTTAACACCATTGTGAATAATGACATTTAATTTGCCCATTATTTTTCTCTACATGGATGATAGAAATGAAACATAAATTTAATACTCTCCACTTAATATTGCTTCCTACTAAAAATTTAAATAAATAAATTCTATCTTGGCCATTAGGAAGTTGAGAACTTAAAGGTTAATGGCAGCATGAGGTAATTTAGTGTGGCCCAGCCTGCATTACGTCTGTATCTGTTACTCTTCACAGTCATCAACATTTGGTGCTTTGCATAACTGTCATTAAAAAAACATAGTTCTAATCATTTTACAGTTTTTAACAGAAAAGTATGATACATGCTGTCAAGGATATTTGGAGTTCAGTATGCAGAGTTCATTGAGAACAGTTTCTTATCTTGCTTAGCAGAAAAACAGTACATTAATTATGTTTGAAATTTCATGTTCAAATTATTAGAAATTTTCTGATAGAACATAGTCTGAAAATACAGATTCAGTAGCATGTTTTCTGAAACCTATTTGTTTGAATAAATTTTTGCAGTCTAGTGTCCTACTGTTTCTACTGACGAACTTGGGTTCTTAGTGTCTGTAGATAGTAGACAACTTTTGTGATGGTTTATTTTGGTTCAGTGCTGTCTGGTTGTCAAGTTTAGTCTACTTGAATTAAAAGGAATGCTTAGATGACTTTGGAAACTCTGTTCTTGTTGAGAAGTACCTGCAGCTACTTGTCAGGTGTCTGAAAGCCTAGCAATACTAATATTTCTCTAAAATGGAGCCTTGTTTCCTGGAAATTGTGCTTTCAGTATTCAGTAGTCCTTTTGTATCCATGGATGTAAGAAGATTACACTATTCTACTGAGGCACCATATTATTTGGCAGAGTGGGAATGGATTAATTTTGAATTACATCAAAATTAATATCCTAAAATCAGTTCAGTAAATTTAAATTTAAATATTATGTTTCAGATTTCTTTATTATTTTCTTTTGGTCTTTTTTTTTTTTTTCCCTAGAAAGTCAATATTTTCTACAGAACATTTCAACTTGTAGAAAATTCACAAATTATTCTGATATTATAGAAAGTATATACGAGTTGCACCCTCAAAAAAATCTAAACTTTCACTGGTTGTTTTTTTGTTTGTTTTCTGTTTTGTTCGGGGTTTTGGTATGAGAGAGTCATTTTCAGGACAACATTGTAGTGGTATCTATCTTTCAGTTTTGTGTTTGTACATAGAAGCATTCTTGGAGTAGTGAGATCTGTGGCAGTGACTAGACAATATTATTTTTTTCACTTTGTAGCATAGAATCCCTTCAGAGGTATTACTATTGTTAGAAAATGCACTAACCTTATCACTTTATATGCCTATAGTTGAAGTGATGAGTACAGACAATTAGCCTCTCATAAGATACCTATACATATCAAATACGTCTATAACATAAGTGCAGTAATAAGCAGAAATCACTGCATTACCTCTCAGTGAGCCAGCTAGTAGCTTCATAGCTGCATTAGCACAGCCTTATATTTGGGATCTTTCTGTTGTGAACTGAAGTAAATAAATCTAGGTGGATCACTATATTACTGGTACCATACTGCTGAAATCTTTTCAGACTAAACATGGATACCTTTATCTAGTACTGGATAGACTCAGATAGGTATATAGATCATGAGATATTGATAAACTTGGAAATACCAAAAATAACTTTTTAAACTATGTATTTAGCTGGGGAGATAGGATTTCTTTGTTACAACAATATTTGTAAAACCTGACAGTAGGATGCAGGTAGATAAAAATGTCACAGACCCTCCTCAACAGAAGTCAACTAGAAAGTTAACTGGAGAGTTAACTAAAGAAGAATGCTACTGACTCTGAGGGCTATAGTTAAGTTTCCTGATGAGCATCTGGGGCTGATCTTGGTCTGAAAGATGTAGAGAAAACTGGGGTAGCAGTTAAGACAGGACTCTCTTAAGGGCAAGGTGTTAGCAAAGAAAATCATTAGGGAACACAAGGTGGCTTAATTTACCACAACAAGATAAGAAAAGGTCAAGACAGACAGCTACCTTTGTTTTAAAATCACAGTAAATTACCTTGCTCTACCTTCAGAATAAATGGCACTTTGGCATTAAGCAGGATTTCCGATCACAGGCCATAAGCATTCAGATGAAGAAGCATGTACATCGAGTCTCAATGAAGTCTGAAGGATAAAGGAAATCCTGGAGGAGGCAGAATTTGGTAACCAAGAACCAGCTCTAAAGCGTGGGATAAATACAAGGTCTTATTACAAGAATGTCAAAGGAAAAAGACATGTCATGAAGCTGTCTCTATAGAGGCACAAAAAAGAAAACAGACATATGAAATATATGCTAAGTGTATTATGTTTTTATTTTTTTAATGCCCTGACTTATTTTAGGTCTGTACTGGTACATACAGTTCTCCTTAATTTTAATTGGTTAAAATAATATTACCTGACAGGTTAAAAATATTGTTAATCCAAACTATGCATTTTCTGTATCAGCTAAACTTGTATTTAACTCAAAGTCTTGGAAAAGTAAACTTGACAAATATTTAATTATTTGAAAGGTATGAAGACTGGACATAGAAAGAATTGAGTGAGAATGAATTTAATTTTTCATTAACAAAATGTTTTTGTACTAATTTCTAACAGTGCAATTTACAGTGATCATTAGAAATGACTGTTTGATAAGATATTAAAACTACTGGAGTATGTGGTTTCCTAGGAAAAATAGTGCATTAAAATTGAGTTGTATCTACCAAAGTTTATGTTGTTTGTTTGGGGTTTTTTTTTTCTGTTTTTTTGTGGGTTTGGGGTTTGGTTTTTTTTTTTTAGGGGTGGTAGTGGTTTTTTTCCCCTGCAGCTCGTGGGATCAGCCTTCTATGAAAGTTGGAATTTAGTTGCAATACAGTTTGAAATTTAATTCCAACTCATGTAATTTTCATGGAACAAAGGTTGATTGCTCAAATTGCCCAGTAAGCAGAGGGAAGTAAAAGTTCTCTTATTTGTTTGAATTAATATACATTTATCAGATAACACTTCCTGTACGCTATCCTTTTCTGAATCCAATCTTATTTGTAGTTCTGTAAGAAACACTGTAAGGAAGGACTAACTGGGTGATATTTTGGTACCCAAAATTGAATACTTAAGAAATATAGCTAGATTAGTAGCTTATTTTATTATAGTGAATAAAACCTTGTGGAGTTTACCTGTGAGCAGAGACCATTGTAATTTCTGAAAATAATATTTATACTTGCACTTCACTGGACACCATTCACTAGACAACAGATCTGAGAGTCAGGCCAATGCAATGCAATTCAGCTTGTAAACTTCTTTTCAATCTGTTTAAAAACTGGTGCTCTATCTGAGTGAAAAGTGTGGTTAATTAGTATCTCTTTATTAATATGTTCTGAAAGTATAACAATATAATTATAGCATGTGTGATCAAAATTGAAGAACCTTCCTGAACATGTTTGAATTTAAAAATCTAAGCTCTTCTGCAGCCAAATCCTACTTCATAATGGAGGTTTTATTGTTTATTTTCTGCTTGTATTGATTTTTAATTGAGTTATCCACCTTTAAGAGGAAATTAATTTCTTTCTAACTTAAGAAAGTTATTATTAAAATAAAATTTAAAAAGTTAATGAATGGGAGCATGGACTGTGATATGGCTTTCTTTGATGTGAGGTGTAAAAAAAAAAAAAATCTTTTTGTTGGTGATACTCAAATAGAAAAGAACCAAGCTAAAATGAGGAAGCAGTGAGACAATTCTGGGATTGGTTAAAGTTAAAGAAGGAATAAGACTGCAGAATGGATACCAGTTATGCCTCTTTCTGACTCAAAGCTAAAAGTAGCATATAAGAGTTCAGTCAAAATTAAATAAACCTAAAAAAATCCTGATATTAAAATATCAAAGAAATAACAATACAAACAGCTGCTACAGCCCACTCTGTCTTCAAATCCCTTATGACTTTAGTCAAGTGTTTATAGAAACAGCATGCCACCTACATTCATACATGGTCATAAACAATTTGTGTTTGGGTCAGGCACCATGTCTGCAGAAAACCTCCTTCTCTATTAATATTAAAAGAGAAGAGACATCTGTGACTGTTCAGTCTAAACTACCATGGAAAACAGAAACAGCACTATATAGGAAGAGACAGTTGAGTGAATAACTTTCTGTAAATTATGTATATGATTAAGTTAATCCTTTATTCTCCTTGTGGCCTATCTATAAATAGATTGTGATTTCCTTCCACTTATTTTTCATTAGATTTCACCCTGTAAATATAATTTTAAAAGCTTTATTCAATGTATTTGCACAGATTATTGCAAACGCAATAAGTGTTGCTTCTATATTTTCCTCATGATTCAAAGAGATTGTATTTCTTTCATGGTTCCTGTCTTCATTTCAGGAATCGCCACTACTGACGATAGGCTTGTTTTTCTTAGTTACTCAGGGAAGAAATCTACCAACCACACAGAGACCCATGTATCATAGAATGAAAGCCACTGTTATTTTCCCATTACTTGTCTATGTTTGGTGGTCCTGCATGGCTGGCCTTCATATTTATCCAGTTTCCCATTTCCTCCCTTGTGGGAAGAGAAATATTTTAAATCAAGAGGACTTGAAGCTCTTGGTACCAAGTTGTTCTAAAGAGTTGGCTAAGAGTACATATGGCAGGTCGTGCTAATTTTTCTATAGTTCTGGATGACTCTAAATACTGATGGACATTAAATATAGGGCTTATTCTTAAGAAGCAGGACAACTTGGGCTGATATAAGTTCTTAACCAAGAAATGAAAAGTTACAGTATAGCACCATAAAGAAAACAGTCTACTTTTTTTTTTTTTTGTTTCCTTTTTTTGTGTGTTTTGTTTTCCTAGGGGTAGCAGAATGGGATTTTTTTGTTGTTGTTGTTTTTAATGATAAATAAGATTTGTTGAAGAGGCCTATTTTCTTAGCCTATATGTTTTAGTGAATAGAGGTAAATATCAATATGTAAATATCAATTGTATCATGTTTACACACTGTTGAGAGATTAGATCTAAAAGGATCAACACTCCATAATCAGCGGTAAGACACGTCCTCATTAAGCATGGCTTGCTGACTGATCTCAGACACACTTGATGACGCATTTTCATTGAACAGTAGATCTTATAGTTGTTTCCATTGAGAATGATACTAGACTAATATGAAAAATGTCATTATTTGGTGTGAATACAACACTAGTCAAAAAGGTTGAGAAAAACAAAACATTAAAATGGGCAGAACAGTATTGGACATCTACACATAATGGTGTAGGTGGAACATACAAAAGGTAGGTAGAGATGTACAGATGGAGACAAGGCAACCATACAGACCTGAATGGCCTAATGAGGTTAATCCAGCCTCCTTAAAGTGTCTGAATTTTAAAAAACTTTTCAGATGGGAAAAAAGAAATGCAGGTCATACCAAAAGGCTGCACCCCTAGACAACTAGGACTTGTATTTTTTAAAGGATCAAGAGTTGATCTTGAGCTCCTATGCAATGTTATGGGAAAAAAGATATTGTGAATTTGAACTGTATCAACAGAAATACTGATGATTAGAGGACGAGGTGACTTCTGCCTCTGCTTATAGAACAAGAAAACTAATTTTGGAACATAATTGTATTTTGAGGTTTATTTGGAAAAAAAAGGGCTGTTGGTTTTAAGGAAGTTATTCTCTAGTTCTTGAGTAAGAGGTTCAGCATAAAGGGTTCAATTAATATGCTGGCTAAAAAGAGATCAAGAATTGACATTGTGAGCCTTTCCATCTTTTGGGGAAAGTCACACTAAAATCAAGAGCTAGAAAGTAAAGGTAAATAAGGAATGGATATAAGCACAAATAAATGTGAGCAGAACTGATATCATGTAATATTGGATGCAAAATAATGGGAGTTAAAGGTAAAAGTTCCAGTAATTTCAGTGGCTTGTGAAACCATTCCCTAGGGACACAAACAGATAACTGCATAACTCGAATATACATAAATTGTATTTTCATTTATTTGAACCTGAGCACTTTTTGGTCCAAATTGAAAAATCTTGTTCAGGATCAACATGTACTTTGCTTTGCATTATTCAGAGAGCTGTGAGGGAAGAGAGGTGCTCACTCAGTAGCAGTGATGAACATAATTAGTTGCAATAGTTACTCTGAGGTTTAACGATGCTTATAAAATAATAAACAATGTCAACATCAATGTCAATGTCAATGTGCCACACCTTAAATAATTGATTGCTTAATAGCATTTTGAAGGGAATTCAGTTCCCACAGAGATCAGCATGAGAGTAAAGAGGGTCTTTCCATTTTAGTGTTGACAAGTAATAGTGAGGGACATATCTCCAAAGACTTACATGTTCATTTCAACTCAGAGATGTATGAAATACTTGGCTACAGTAAATAAAAAGCCATTTATAAAATCCCATTCTATCTGTTACGTTATTCCATTCTTTATACTTTCAAATGTTATTTGCCTGTGCTAAACTAAAGACTAGATACTTTTAATAAAGATCTTTACTTCAGATCATTCAAATGTACTTTATCTACTTTCTCTATTTCAATATTTTGTTTCAAGGAAAAAAGTAGGTATACAGAAAGAAAAAAGAGACAACAGGAATAGGCTGTAAAATTTTTAGCAGTGGTAGAGGTATTTATTTTTGTCTTATTTCTCAAGTAGTACTGAGTCTTGTTTGCTTGTTTAAAGTTGTGTCACTCAATTTAAGAAACTTTCAGGAGAAATGAATATTTCAGTTATTTCAATGCAAACCAGTCACCAGACTGTACAGAAAACACTAATTTAGCACATCCTTTTTTTGTTCATTTTTCTTCTTTTCAATTGCCACAATTCCTCTAATACATTAACTTTCTGTATCAGATAAAGCATCTTACTCCTGAAAATTCTCAACTTAACAGATCCTCATAATTCAGTGTTATTCTTCGTGAAAGTGTGGGAGATTACAAACCTGCATTTATTAAATTGTGCAATAGGCATCTGGTATATCATTAAAATGAAACTCCACAAAAGAGGTCTATTTTCTGAAAGGTCTATGATTTTATAATGTAATGCAAGTCAGAGAAAAAAAGGAAAAAAAAAATCAAAACCAAAACCGTACAGTTTCTGATTTTTTCCATCCAGTAATACTATTTAAACAAGTTTGAAAACCAGTGGTAAAAATACTGCACTGCTATTAGTTTCTAATACCTTTCAGCTATACATTTTATGTACTATTGTGAATGCATTTTCCCTGCATCATTTGAGGCAAATCCCGCATCTCCATGTGTAGAGGGTCTTCTCTGAGGAGACATTCAGGCAGAAGCTTAGAGGGTGTAAATGTTTATAGAAGTATGCTCTGAGTAATCTGGAGGTATATTTTCCTTAATATCTGCATTTTTACTCTTAGTTCGTTAAACTGACTATCTTGGTAGCAACACATTATGCCATGACGCCTAGAGACCTGTATTTGAAATCAGTCATGAGCTTCCTGTTCCAAAATACAGTACAAGCCAAAGAGAACTTGGAAATAACTCCAGGGTGCCAGTAGAAGGAGAGTGGAGGAGGAAAAATTTTCATGTATCATCCCTAGTAGGGATCCCTGAGGAAACTGCCTCTTAAGTCTGTAGTGAGGGGAAATAGTTATTACCAACAGCACTGGATATTTGTGTAGGATGACTTTGGGGAAATCTACAGGTTTTGGATAGTCATAAAGAATTGCTGTTCTCATTAGAAATATATGTGAAAATCCAGAAATGGTTTACTACGTAACACCAGTAAAATTTTTAGAAGCAACAGAATTTTATGCATTAGTATAGAAAGACACAGATTCTGGACTCAAATCTGAAGTAGAATTTTTCTGCATCTCATTTAAAATTTCAAAGTTCTACTTGTTTTTTTTTCCCCCTTCCGATTAAATTTCTTTCATGGTTTTGTAATGTACTTCAGCACGCAGTGAGAATAGAACTATTGTGAATTTGTTGCTGGTTGAAGAGTGGGTGTTTATTTTTCATCAAGGGTTTTTTCTTCTCTTCCAAGAACTGTAGTTTGTAAAGGAGAAATGGAAATAAATAGAAATAAACCAAGAGCTACTAAAACTGAAAACTGTAGATATTGAAAGAAATAGCTCTAACATTATCAAACAGTTCATAGAACTCAAGTTTTGCATTACTTATCAAAATCACTGTCTATCTAGAAAATAAGTCAAATATTCAGGCAACATTGGCAAGCCTTTCATGATGGATTGTTGAGTTTTTATCTGCCTTACTTTTTGTATTAAAAGTGAAATGCGGTATATTTGAAGATGTAAGATAAAAAATTATGTAGGTCTGAGAGGAAAATTGTTGTGTTTTCAGTGATCATTAGGCTCCTGAACATCCTAATTTAAACCTATTTACAAAATAACCAAATATTGCTAAGAAATGCTCACTATTTTGGAAAGTGATTCATAATACCATAACACGTATGCACTTGGAAAAAACAAATACAAAAAACCACAAACAAACGGAATTTTATTTTAAAGTTTGAAAATGGTACTTTCATATCCCCAATCTATTTTTTTTCTAGTGTTTTTGTTTCTCTTTCCCAATATTGTTGTAAAAAGAAGCTTTAGGTTTAGCGTTATAGCTTGAAAGTGTTTGAAAATAAAACAAAAAAATACAGCGAGCTTCCAAACTGAGAATGTCCATTCATTTGAAAAAGAATTGCAGATGCCAGATTTTGCAGACATATTCCATTTTACCATCATACTATATATAATTGGCTTGATCTTGTAAGAACTAGCTACTTCCAGAACGTTTGAGGACATTTTGCCTGTCTGGTATCAATAAGACATAGCATATGAAAGACAGTTTTTCAAACATATCTTAAGCATTAAAAGATATATCTAGGTATTTCAACAGAAGTTTGGTGCTTTTCTTCATAATTTTTGGTGTGATTGCTTCCCTGAAAAGTCAAAAGTGTGCCTAAATTGTATGTACAATTCATGTTGGACTGCCTCTTAATATACTAGTGCCCTGGACCACTGCCCATGAAGCTTTATTAACTGTTATTCAACTTGATTTTGTGAAAACAAACTAACATTGGAGTATTAAGTTTCCAAATAAAATATTGAGAAAAAAATACAAGAAATTACACTGGGCAATGCACTGGGAAATTAGAAGAGGTAAGGAAGGAGCTTCATATACTGATCTCTGAAATGCAGAAGCCAATAATATAATATTTCAAAGCTGCTAAATCTAACCTGGATGGAAGGCTGTCTCATTCTTAGCAAGATATTGCCATCTACCTGTGGGATTGATAACACTCATTGATTTCCAATACCTTAATATCACAATTACTTCAAGAGTTAGCTTACTATTGACTGTCAGCATGAAAGCAGCATTTCTAGAGAAGCCTAACACTGCCTGAACTGACATCAGTACTGAGCCTGCTAGTGCTGACACTGCAATGACGGGTTGCACCTTCCTCCTTCAAATAATTACAAGCCCTAGTCTTTTAACACTGTTATATTAATCTTGTGCTAATGGGAAAACCCTAAGGAGCATCAAAGAGGAAGGAGTATATCCTTATTAAAGTGGGACCTGCTTTTGTACATATCACAGCTTGAGACCTTTCTCCTAACTAGACCATTTTCGTAGCCATTAAGGCAAGGAAACAACCTTTCATATCTGAATTCAAATCTTCCTGATGTCCCTGTGTATTCAGTTTAAAATCATAACTTTATGATTGGTGGTTCTTGTTAGGTATGAACAATGAGTTTAAATGGCGCTCCTGTGCCAGGGCTGTGGTACATTATTGTCAGCTGTGCTAGGAGTGCACAAGGATTTCTTAATGAAAGAGAGGGCTCCACTTTAAAGTTTCAGCATGGTTTTGAAGTACATCTCCTGACCATCTCCATTTACTGTGCTTTGGTTTGCACTTGTGAGCACATTAATTGGTTCTCCTTCTAGGACAGATGAGAACATACGATCCAATAAGCATGCTTAAGAATGCAGGCAGGCAGTTCATAGGAAGCAAGCAGATAGCTTTCTGACCGGTTTTGTTTCTGAAATGCCCTTAGCGCTACTTCTCTCTACAGGTGTTGCAATTGTCCTGTGTTACTTGCTTTTTTTTAGAGACCATCTAAAAGAAGCAGGCTGAGTAAGCCCTTCTGAAATTGCTCTCACCAAGCTTTCCTCAAACACTGATGGGGAATCATTCTCATTCCCTGCGTTTCTCTTTCCATTAGCTCTCATATCCATTAGACATGAGTGTGTGTGTGAGAGAGCATGCTTTGCTGCTCTCAACCACAGACCAGAAAAGACAGCTACCTCCATCTTTATAATAATGTATTTAATTTAAAGTTCATGGAAAAAATAAGCAGCCCAAAATTTAACGAATTATCTCTGGGAATGTGAACAATTTGGGTAACGTTTTAAGCTTCTCTGCACAGTTATAAGTGATGAATTTTTTCACTCGTGTTCTCCATTGCCATAATACAATGAGATGTACTGAAAGGGGAAATATCAATTTTTTTTTTATTTTTTAAATCAATTTGGTAAAGGATCAAGGCCATAAACACTAAACGAATCGTGTGTGTGTGTCAGCGTGTTTGTGTGCTTTCATGTTTGTGGTTTATCTAGTATTATAAAATGCCTGCAGTGAAAGCTTGATCCCACATAAACAGTGAAAATTTTTCGAAACTATTGCATCTCAGGAAATAATAATGTTGAGGGGTTAGGTTGTAATTCATGTTTTTAATATCCATTACTTAAACAGATATACTCCAGTCAGTTCAGTACAAAGCAGGCGTTTTCTGATTTTAAATAGAGGGTAACATCCTCAGAGAACTAGTTAAATGCAAAGTGAAGAAAAAACCTCATTTGTCTGTCTCAGTGCCTGTGTTCATAAAAAGAGTTATTTTAGACAAAATTCTTGACATTTTTCTAAGTTATACAGCTCTTGATACATTGTCAGTAAATCACAAAAAACAAAACAAAACAAAAAAATCCACAAAAAAAAAAATTATGAACAACCAGTCCAGAGAAAATTTCATAAACTTATACTGTGCAGTTAGAGCAACTTCTGAGAAAACTAGATAAAAAACCAACCAACCAACCAAACAAACACCAAAACTGAGAACATTACAAAAATGCTGAAAATACATAAGGTCAAAAGCTATACTTGCCTAGGTGGTGAATAGGAAGACTGAGATACAATACGGTGACTTTTAATAAATGTGTCAGGAGGGTACGGTAGTAGGTACAAAGTTCATATGGACTGTTCACAGTAGGACCGAGTTTATAGGGACCATTAGTTATTTTAGGCAAAGTCCTTGTCATTTTTTCCATGTTACATAGAGTTTAACATATTTCCAGTCCAAAAAAACACACCCAGGAATAAAATCCAGTGATATTTCTTACAAGTACAGCTTATCAAATGTTAAATGGTGGGGGAAAAAACCAACAAACCCCAACCCTTGATTCCTGTTTGTTCCTGTCAATCAATGCAATACAGGGAGGACCCCCCCCCCCCCCTGTTCATCCAGTCCTCAAAACAGCACTCCAACACTGGGTTTTTTTTGTGAAAATTCTCTTCCTCTCTCCTTCCTGCATGCACCAGTGCCCTCAAAGTATGTTTTACAAGAGGACAGTGTGCTGTGATGTATATTCATGGTACTTAAAAAACATCGATTACCATAGCATTTTTCACTGAATGTGCATGCCAAAGACTGCTTGGTGCTAAATATATCTGTATTGAACTGCAATAGTTTGTTCTTTTCAAAATACAAATCCTCTTAGCTCCAGGATGGATTCCATTTACCCTGGAATGCAAATAAAAGTTAACAATTGCAATTTAACTTTGGAAATGAATTAAATTGCAAATATATGAAGTGTCTTAAAGCAAAACTGTAAAGAAATAAAGGAACAACCAGGTTTATGAACAATCGTTCATGGGAACCACCTGGAGTCGCACCAGATTTTAGAACAGCCTTGATAAATAGAACATGGCAAATCCTTTCTTCATCTTTTTCAGTGCTACGGGGGACAAAAAGGAGTTTTCTGCACTAAGACAGAGAAAGTACCTCAGTGGCTAAATGTCAGTCACTGTAGTCACAGGTAGAATGTATACAAAAGCAACATAGGTAGTCAAGCCAAGTACTCCAGAGGAGATGGACAATGCTGGAAACATGGCACAGAAATTATACCCTGTCTCCTTAGCAGGAGTGACAGAAAAATGAACAACAGGAAGGGTGGTAACAATAAAAATGTTTGCTATTTGTTTTATTAATTTTCTATAAACAGTCTTTTTCAAACTACACGGTAATACCAGAATCTTCAAGGGGAAGGTAATATAGACATAACACATCTTAAAAAAATGTGACCAAAAGTAGGATTGGGGAAGATTAATCTCAGCTGTGTAACTCCAAGAAAGACACTTTCAAATCGATCATAAATGAATGTCCAAAAATTCCCTGATTTTTTTTAATGAATAGAACCTTGTATATTGTTATATTAATAGTAAAAGATTAACTGAATAAGAGGATGTTTGATCATTAACCTGATTTATCAGATATCCAGTGATTGATAAGGAAGTCACAAGGAGTTACTGCTGCTGTGGTGAAAAAAGAAAAAAACAGTTTGGATAAGATGACTGAGCACAGTAAGATCTAACATTTTTTTTTTTATTGTCCCTGACAGAAATGAAACATACCCTACACAGGTTTGTGAGGAGTCATGATGCTGTGTCCCTCTAAAGGGAGACATTAAATTCCGTAAGTATATTGGAAAATACAAAAGATTTCTTCACTCCTTCAGTTCCTCAGGAAATTAATTGGCCAGTTTCCAACAGCTTTTTCATGTATTTAAAACTATGTTGCAATGGGCTGTTGTTTTGGCACACTGACCTAGTTTATGAGCATTGATTCAGGATCAGGTGACATTTTTGATTTATCTCCTTTCTGAGAATCACCTGTTTTGCAAATGTTTTAATAAGGTACAAGAGACATTTACTGAATATTGCATGTCAAGACAGGGTGCATAACTGGACTTTAATATTTGATTTTTAAATATTGTAAACCTGAAAACAATAAATACAGAATAATGCAGATCAATCTTTGGAAACCAATTTTCTTTCAATATGGTGAAGAGGATTTTTTGATTCTTGACAGTTTAATATACAAGTTGCAACAATGAGGATCGTGATTTGTTAATTCTTCTTACAAAACCAGAAACTATTATCTTGGATATGTTGTAACTCAAAAGGGAATTATTTATATTTTGATATGCAGATTTTTTCCAGAATAAATACCCTGTGCAGAGGGACTGAGAGAAGATTTCTCAAAAAATTAGGTTCTTGACATGCATATTTAACATTTTATATGACATTGATTTGCTATTGCATTTGAAGTATTTTCACTGCCTTTATTTACTATTTACTATTTACATATAATCAATTTCTATATGTTTCTGACTTTAATCCTTCCCTTGAACAGTTTGCATTTTGACCCTTTTTCCATCTGTGAAAAAATTGGAAACTGTGAAGTTCATCTTTCCATGTTCAAAAAATTACAACCTTCTATATATCTTTTGTCTCATCCATTTTACAACTTATGTAAAGTCCTCAGTCACTTACTTGAAAATTAGCAGGAAGGTTACTGAAGATAATGAGATTTTTAATCTGGTTAGGCAATTTCAGGCAAAATATTTTCCACCACAAAAGACAGATTTGCCAGAACTGAAACATGTCAAAAGTTAAGTTTTGTAACAAGAACAGTCTCTAGATCAAAGCAGATGTCTCTGTCAAATTGCATAAGCTTTCAGGGTACAATTAATGGCCACAACACTCATAGCTAATGTAGGAGACTCAAATTCAAATCTCTGTTTTGTGCCTAGTTCAGATCAGGACTTAAAAAGCATTTTCCTTCTGAGCTATTAATTCCTATAATTTCCTTTTATTTACCATGTTAAAATTTAATTGACATTATAACATATGCATTAATGAAAACACGGGTGTGCCCCAAAATGAAGTTTTGTGGTATTATCCCTAGAGTTTTCTGTTGGATCAATGAATACTAAAGAGCTTGTAAGTTTTCTGAAAGCAGTGAAATAAGATTTCAGATGAAACATTTAATTTCACAGATACGAGGTAAGGAGCTGAGTACTTGAAATGTTATTTTCATGAAATACATCCATGTCCTTAATATGTAAGTAGGCAGAAACAACTACTGAGGTTAAACCACAGGTTTTTCAGAACTGATTACCCTAACTAACGCCCAGTCCAGTCTACAGAACCATTTTCACTGATCTCAGTATACTTTTGGATCAGTTCCACTCTCAGTCTATTCCATATCATGCACATCATGCCCAGTATATAGATGAGGATCCATCTGGAAGTTCTCTCTCTTGCTCCAGATTGTCTCCCTCTGTGTCGCCCCTCTCTCAGGGTGATCTCAGTCTCTCAGACACTCGGGCTCATATCTCCATTTCAGGAGTGTGATTTCGGGACTCTCCCTGCTCCAGGATCGTTGGCCAGGAACAGGCTGAGCCTTGGTCATCGGGTGGTGAGCAGTATCACTGTGTATCACTCATTTGTATATTTATATAGATTACTATTATTATCATCATTATTCTCTCCAATATTACTGTAGTTTAGTTATTAAATTGTTCTTGTCTCAAACCACAAGTCTCTTTTCCCTTCTTCCCTTTTATTTTCTCCCCCATTCCCCAGGTGAGGGGAGGGTGAGGGAGTGGCTGTGTTGTGTAAAACTACAACACCTTTTAATACATAAAAGGGGTAACAAGAAAGATGGAGACTTTTTACCAGTGCCTGCAGTGAAAGGACAGGGGGAAATGGTTTTAAATTAAAAGAGGGTAGATCTAGATTGGATATAAGGAAGACATTTTTTAAAGTGTGAGTGGTGTGACACTAGAACAGGTTGCCCAGAGAAGTTATAGATGCCCCATCCCTGGAAACATTCAAGGTCAAGTTGGATGGGTCTTTGAGCAACCTGATCTAGTGAAAGCTGTCACCACTGATGGCAGGGGTATTGAACTAGGTGATTTTTAAAGGTCACTTCGAACCCAAACCACTCTACGATTCAGTGATAAAAGCTGTATTTTTTCCCCTTGTGGGTGTAATACACATATTGCACCTGCAGGCTGTCAAATGCCAGCAATCCTAGCTTATTGACCAAGCTGGTTGCACTCCTCTATTTCTCACACAGTACAGATTTCTCAGTTGTGTGGCAGGGCCTGTTTCAAAGCTGGTGGAAGTCAGCAGAATCAGTTCATGTTGGATCACACACCGGGTGATAAGGCCCCTTAATGTTCACCTGCCACTACACTGCCTCTCTGAATTTCAATAATCCTCTTTCCATTTTGTGTCTTAAAGAGGAGAGTGCATGCAAACTGCGTCAAGGAGCAGGTGAAGGAATGAAATTTGACAGGCTAGCATAATTTTGTTACTTTATGGATAACACTAAAATCTCAAAACAGAGCCTGAACCACAGCTGCTCTAATAAGTCCTCTCTGATTGTATCCACAGGAAGCCAAACAGCAAGCAACCGCTCTGCCAGTCTCCAGTTTCAAATTTTCTTTATTACTGTACTTATAAATTTATAGTAACAGCCAAAATTTCCCCAAACCTCTGGAAGCACTCCCATCCCATCTGTTTCTACGGGAAAGAAACTTCAAGCTTCAGACTAATCATCGGGATTTGATTTTCTATTTACATCATTTGCCATTTTTTCAGAAACATATATGAGAAAGGTATCCAAAGTAATACTTATTGAACAGTATGTGTAGATTGAAAAGAGGGAAAATGGAGGAGTTCATTTACTGCATCCCAGTTCTAAACAATGCATAGAAAGTCATATATACCCTACTGCACTTCTTACGATGTGTCCAAAATGTGTAGGTTGACTAAAGACACTAAAGGGAGTTTTGGCAAACAGAAGTGCAGTGGCATGCCACAGGCATGTGTACATGCATGTGTAGGCTGATGATGTCTGTTCCTATGAGTACAGGCAGCTTGGTGCTTGCTCACTCCAATAAACAAATTATCTGAAACAGGGAAGGCAGAAATAAGGGCAATTCCATTTACTACCTCTACACCAATCTTCCAGAATGGAGGAGACTTTCTATCTTGAAACATGAAACAAAACAGTAGCTTTATTTAATGCATACTGCACAGTTTTGGGCAAATATGATGACCTCAGACTCAAGAAAATGAACAGACCATTTCTTCATGTTTTTGACTACTGTGGGCAAAATCTGAGTTCCAGTGCAGTATGTCTGCATGTATGACTCCATGCACTCCTACAAGAAGAGGAACATGTTTATTCAATGGTTTTAAATCCCAGAAAAAGTTTTATAATGAGCTAAAAGCATGGTGTTGTTGGGTAATACAAATATTTTTCCAATTTCTTTTTTATTATGCACTTGATGGGGTGGCAGATTTATGTTTCCTCATCTAATGCCTCATTCTTTCTTTTAAGACTTCTGAACACTGCAAGATGTTGCTACATTTCTTGTAAAGCCTCATATTATGTACTAGGTTCATTATATGGACAGTATGCAAAAAATAATTTGTCTATATTTCAGTAAAAAATAAGCAAACAAAAACTCCTTAAATAACTATTTTATTTCCCTGTGTCTGAAAAATGACATTCACTCTTGAACCAGCCTAAGATCTTGCATACTACATTAGATTTGCAGAAATCCATTTTGGATTTCACAAAACATGGGTAAGGCTCCTAAATACCAGGAGAATATCTGCAATATCACAACACTTTTTTAGGTGGGCTTCTTTCTATCTATTTTCTGATATATATATTTTTAATGAGGATTCTTCACAGACTTTTTTTTCCTGTAATGAAATCTGGAATTCTCTTATGATCAATATTTCTTGTGATTTCTTGTAATCTTGATCTCAGGCCTTAACGAGCCTATGAAATTTGGCAAGATTTGCAATAAAATAATGAGATTTAGCAACTCTGGAGATCATCTAGTTCAACCTTCCATTTGAAGTGGGACTGCTGCCAACAAACACTAGGTCCGGTCAGCAATCACTGTGTCTAGCAGAGCATTGAAAATCTCCAAGGACAGAGGTCCCTTGACCTCCCTAGGCAACAAGTTCCAACGCTGTGTTACGCTGGTAGCTGCACTACCTTATTAATGACTTTTTTTTTCTGCCTAAAACTTCAAAGACATAGTTTATGGCAACTTCATCTTGTTATGTTGTTTGGTGCTACTACAAAGAGTATATCTCTGTTGTCTTTGTAGCTGTCCTTTAAATGGCCATAGGCATTTGTTAGATCTCCCCTCAGTTTTCTCTTCTCTGGATTGAACAACCCCTGTTCCCTCATCCTCTCTCCACAGCACATGTTCTCTGGGTCCCTGGTCATAAGGGCAGACCTCTGCTGAACTTCTCCACTTTCTCCATATCTTTCTGGAACTGGGTGGAAGGCATAAGTTGTATGCAATATTATGTAACTATATCAATGCCAAACAGAGAGTGACAGCAGTTTCCTTTAATTTTAGCTATATTCCTCTTAACATAAACCAATACATTGTTTGGCTTCTATGCAATGACAGTGCAAGGTTCCACCTGGAGTCCATTATAATCTTTAAGCTCTTACCAGCAATGCTGCTGTTGGGTTGTCAGTTTCTAGCCTGTACAAATGTGCAGGTTTTCCCATCAGTTTCTGACTTTGAACTTTAACAAAGATCAGATTCCTGTTGGCCCCAGTCCTCAAATTTTTTTAAGTACTTCTGGACTGAAACTCTGTGTGAACAACTCCCCTTCATTTAGTCAGCTACAAATTTGCTTGTGGGTACCCAAGCATCACCCACGTGATGCCATCACCCAAGTGGCTGATAAGGATGTTGAATACATATGGGACACATAACTGGTCTCTGAGACCCTCTGATTGTTCCTTGCTGTCAGTCAAAATCAAGTCAATAATCACTACTATCTGCGCCTGGCAGTCCAGACAATTTTCAATCTATCTAGCAGTTCATTTTTCCAAAGTGAAGTCTGTGTTTTCTCAATTTCCAAATAAGAATGCTGATAAGATGGTGTCAAAAGTTTTAACAACAACAAAGTAGAGTATGTCCACCAGTCTTTTGTGACCCACATAACAGTCGTTTTATTGAAGAAAGTTTTTGTGTTGGTCAAGCCTTTTGCAAATCTGTGCCAACTACTCCAGATACACTTATCCTTCACATTTGGAACAGAACCTAAGATTAAAAGTTTTGTGGTCTTTCCAGGGGCTGAGGTGATGCTGATCAGTTTGTTCCTTGGACCCACGTGGGCTACTTTGCCTTTTCTGAAGGCAAGATGGGCATAGCGTTAGTTTTTTTCTAGTTATACCTCCCCTCATCACCATAGTTTTTTGCAGATAACAGACAGCTGAATTAAAAAATCACAGCAGCCAACTCTTTCAGCCCTCCTGGGTGAATCCCATCTTGTTGCAGAAATATGAATGTCTCCAGCTTGTCCAAGTCTGTTGTGTCCCTGCTATTTGTAGCCCCATGCCACCCTATTTCTTCCCAGGTCACTCTTCTGTAAAAACAGATTGTCTATAATCTCAGAATCCTGAATAGCTACTACTTTCCTACTTCCCTCTGTGAACTTCTCATGGCTTTTGAGAGTCTTGAATCAGCAAATGTCAGGCAATTGTCTCTAAGAGAGTACTTGTTTGGAACTAAATATATCAGACCTGCTACCACCTGCTACTGTCACATTTTCTTCTAGTCTCACTCAAAAAGGGAAATTGTAAATCTGCAATGTGGTATAGGCAAGAGAGAAAGGCACAATAAAGTGCCAAAATGCCTTTTCTTACAAAAGTAGCAGTTTTTCATATAAGGAATTCGCTAGTCATGCACAGGGGAATGTGAAGAATTAGGTCAGCAGTTGTTTTGATATGAGAGGGACTTCTCTTATCTTCAGAAAGTATGTACATTTGGACTGGTTTTAGTTTAAAGTCAACATACTTATTTCAAGCTTTCTATCTATGAAATTTGACAGAGAGAAAAAAAAAAAAAAAAACCCTGCACAGGCTTGAATCTGCATCAGTGATTAGAAAGACATGGGTGGTAAAGAGAAATGGGATTGGTCTTTTTCAAATATGTGACTTTTTTCTTTAGCAAAATTTCTAATAAGCATGATACATTTAAATACACACCAGAACTTTACTGTAAGCATACAGTAAATGAGTGTTCTGGTTTTCTACTATAGATATGTGTATTAGCACATGGAAGATACTTTCTATTACAGATTTCAAGAGGGAAAAATATTTGCAGAATGAATGCACTGAATTCTACAGAAGGATGCGTATTATCAGCGTTAGTGATGGTTTTGCATAAACATTGAAAATCAGAAAATAACATTTCCATTTATTGTTCAGAAAACACACCAGATAGAGTTTTCAAGAAGAAAAAAAAATGTTCATTGTATGGTCTCATTGTTGCATAACAATTCTGTCTTTCCATCTTTGGTAACTTCATTTAGCATCATTCAATCATGTGTCAAAAAATAAAAATTATTGTAAAACATGAATTCACCAAATGGAATATACTGTTAATGGAAACAGAAAGCAGTAAAATTTCTAACACTGTGGCAAATTAGAAGGTAACAATTCAGTGGCTATTCTCTGATCCTCATCCTAAAATTGGGTTTTTTACTAATAAATTGGATTACCCTCTCCCCCCAAAACTCCTAATCCCTCCTTCCCACTCACCCTATATACAGGAAACAGAAGTTAATTTAACCCTGTTGTTAGGAAGTAGAGCTCGTTTATAAATTAAACTGGGAGGTAATTTGGTTTCAGCCTAGAGAACATGTCACAGAAAAGTATATTTGCTGGATTTTTTTCTCTGTAACTAACTCAGCATAAATATTGATCTTTAATTTAAACACTGAAAATTTGCTAGAAATAAGTTGAAAGGCAATTTAGAAGTTATAGATAATTATAGACAGATGAATAATTTACATAATTATTTTAGCTACTTATTTCTGAAAGAACATGATTTCCTCACACTTACTGGAAGTTGATTATAAAAGGAATTTTTATTATGTTTGTCATCTCATTGTAGATTTTGAACATGATATTTAAAACACAGTAATTATTTTTCAGACCACTCTGTTAACAAATGATTGTTCAGGTCATGAGAGACATTAGATATTCAAACTGTTCAAGTCTTGTGAACAAAAAATCACTAAATAACATGATTTGATAAAAAGTAGATATATACGGAAGCACAAATGTTTATTTTAATTTTTTTGGCCAACTTTCTAGTTTATAATTTCAAATTTCTCACTGCACTCATGATATCTGTGAAAAACCCTATTAAGAAACAATAGAAAATTCTACAAAATAGCAGAACTTCAAGAGTCAGGTCTGTAAGACCTGTAAAGTTGGTAATTGTAGTCCTACAGAAGTCAGTGGCAAATTTTTCACTGTCTTCAATGGGGCCATAGTTTCACTACACAGAATACAACATTTACAATAATGTGAAAGAGAGACAGTCACACATTTTGCATTGTTATTGATTCCTGACCAGTTGATATCATCACTAGAAGGATACCCTGCGGTAGCCATTGTGGCACTGAATCTTTTACAGAATGAAGAAGGTTGAAGAGATGTATCAGGTAAACAGTATCAGAAAATTTTATAAACTGCTACAGTTTTGCCTTTCTAGGACACATAGGCCTTGCCCAAGGCAATGTTGATAGAAAAAAAATAGACTTCTGTAAAATTTATTGGCTGGGTACAGTTTAAATGTAACATGTCAGAGTGCTGTGAAGTAATTGTGTGTGCACTCCTGGTTGTAGTTGTAAAGGATTCAGTCAGACTCTTGTCTGGCTTGCTTAATTATATCTGTGTCAAGAGTCTAAGGGATTTGGGATTCTTATTACCCCAAACATTATCTCATTCTGCATAAATTATAACCTTTCTAGTGTGAGCCATGAAATGTGCAAGCTTAATATTCACTTTCTAGGAGTATATGTGCAACTGTTTATCCAGCTCTAGAAATTCTTCAGCTCAGATTTTTATGGTATGGGTTTGGAGTAGAGAGAAAATACTTTTTGGTTTCTTGGGAAACAAGTCCATTTCGGTTCAAGGATGAGTGCTAATACAATAATTTCATTAGTGTGCTTATTAGTTTAAACAGTAATTTGTTAGAGGACTAAAAAGGATTTAGCATATTGCATGGCATGTAGCTGTATAAATGTAATGCCAGGAATTGATTCATAGGGTTGTTCAACGTAAGCCTTGCATGTTAGCACCTGTTCAGAGCAAGAGAATGCACCATGACCTCTTTGAGATTACAAGGAATTCGAGGAATGAACTAATAGGACTATGTTCAGATGGTTGTAAAATAAGAATTAGGTGGACTCTCAAGCTTATTTCTCAGTAGATACCACCTACTGTCAAGCATTATTTAATATTTAAGAACTCATCAAAGGCTCCTCAATTAGAAGTAATTTCAAGGTGACAGTGATGCCATCTTCTGTTTGGACCACAGTTTAGTTATCAAGCATCAAATTAGTCATCAGAAAAAGAACTCAAGTCATTCTCATCCTAAGATTGATTGAGCACTGAAAGTCACATTCTTCTTTGGAGTCCTGAACATTACTCTGTGATACAATTATGGTTGAGCGTACTCTGCAAAGGGAGAGGCATCCTACTAAGCACCTTTACTGTAGCTGAGAAAGACAGCTTCATAAGGTTGGAACATGTTAAATAAAAGGGGAACAAACTTTGTAGTCAAAAAGATCCCCTGAGAAAGAAGTCCTGAGATTTCATGTTGCTGCGTTCTATTTAAACATATTATCCCAAAACTCTTAAATGGAAAAAAAAACATATGCAATTCTTGGAAGTGGGTGCAGAATGTTCTTCAGCAGAGAAGAATCATTTGTTACTGGATTACAGGGAGGTCCTTCTTCTTGCTTGCTCTTTCTCTGTCACAAAATAGAGGTTTTGTAATTGTAAGAATCATAGAGCCTAAGCTAATTACCAAAAATAGTCTAAACCAGGCTTGTAGAAGAGGGGCGTATGAACAGAACACATTAAACAGCATTCAGCAGCTGGTGCAGAACACCAAGAGGCACTGTGCAAGGGACTTTGGGACTGCTGGAGTTCATCCTACAATGGCAAAGTTATATCAGTGTGTGTGGTTCCCAACAGACCTAGCAATGACCCCCCCGGCCATGACGTGGCCTTGACCAAGACACAACTCCTGAGGAAGGACAAGTTTGTCCAGGTACTAACTTACCAGGAGTGCCTGTGGTTTCTCTTGCCCCATGGCTGACACCTGTGGGATTTGCACCCTAACAGAGACACAGACATGTCAAGTGAAGGACCTATGGGAGAAGGTGAGTCTAACATCAGGGAGGACAGGCAGGACATGGAAAGGACCTTTGCAGAGACCTTGAAGGGACAAAAAAACCCCCGAATCCATATTACATGGAAGGACAGATGGTCTGAAGTTATTCTTAAATGGATGGATATAGATTCCTAAGATGATGGAGTCTGGTTTTAAAGTGAGATTCAGAAGGAAAGAGTACATAAAGTACAAGGAAAAGTGGAAGAATGGGGTGGGACATAGGAAGCTCTCGGGCACAGTAAGATGCAGGAGGCTATCACACTTCCCCAAACAAAGCTGTGTATCTAGGTGCCTGTCTCAAGTGCCTGTGCATGAACACATGCAGCATGGGAAACAAACAGGAGAAATTAGAAGTCCTTGTGCACCTACAGACTTTTGATCTCCTTGGGATCACAGAGACATAGGGACACATTGGTAGGTACAGGCTTTTGGGGAAAGTCAGGCCAGGAAGACAGGATGGATATTAGAACTCTGTGGGGAGGAGTGCTTGACTATGTGGAGCTTTGCTCTGGGATGATTGACAAGTGAGACAAAAATCGACAGGTCAAAGAAGAATGGAAACAAACAAGAGGGAAACTGTGCTGATTGTCCCCTACAGAGAACCTCCACAAGAGGAGGAAACAGATGAAATCTTCTTTATAGGCTATAGAGGAAGAAGCCTCATGGTTGAAGGCCCTGGTACTCACGTGAAATTTTATCGTTCTATCTGCTTGATATGCGGGGCACAGACAGTCAAGATTTCTGGAGTTCTTTGGGGACAATATTTTGACATGGGAGTTTGGCAAGCCAGCTAGGGGATGTACTCTGTAGGACCTGCTATGCATAAACAAGGAAGAATAAGTCAAGGTTGTGAAGACTGATGGAAGCCTCTGGTATGTATATGGTGGTAGTGTTTATGAGACAGGGAAGGACTGGAGAGAGTTCTGAGGAACCTGTCCCAGCTGACCCCGCTTGAGCAGGTGAGGTCAGACTTCATAATCTCAAGACATCCTTGCCAACCTCAAATAGTCTGTGATTCTGTGAAAGTGAACAGTAGAATTACAGCTCTGGTCTTCAGGAGAGCTGACATAGGCATCTTCATGGAAATACTTGACAGACTCCCCTGGGAGATAGCACTGAAGAAGAAAAAGGTCCAGTAGAGTTGCTTGATCCCCAAGGACCATCTCTTCAGGGCACAAGAAAGGTTCATCTTGATGTGCAGGAAGGTGAGCAAGCATGGCAGAAGGCCATCAAGGGTGAAGCAGGAACCCTGGACAGTATAACTTTTTTTTTAATTTTTTTTTTAAAATATATATATATATATACACACAGTCAATAAGACAGTTAGGACAATAGAACCCTAATAGGAAAACAGAGTGTATCCAAGGCTTCTGAAGAGGCTGGCTTATGTTACTAGAGGGGTTCTTCATGGGACAAAAATGAGATGATGTTATTTTATGTCTTTCATTAACAGCCAGGATGATTAGATGAAAAGCACCTTCAGTTAAGTTTGTGGATGACACCAAAGTGGGAGCAGTACTTGGTACTCTGGAGGGAAAGGTGACCATCCAAAGGGATTTCAATGTACTGGAAAAAAATGGACGAACAGAGGCCTCATGAAATTTAATAATAATGGGGCTGGAATAACCCCCTGCAAGACGACAGGCTTGACTGGTTTGAAAGCAGCTTTGAGGGAGTGGCCCTGGAAGTCCTGTTGCCCAGCAAGCTGATCATGAGTCAGCAGTGCGCTCTTGCGGTTATGAAGGCTAACTGCATATTGAATAGCGTTAGTAAGAGCGTAGCCAGTAAGAGGAGAGAAGTGATTATCCCCATCTATTTGGCACTTGAAACCACGTTTTGAGTGCTGCATCGAAATTTAGGCTCCCCAGTACAAGACATTAACAAACTGGAGCAGGCCCAATGGAGGGCTACCAACAGGATTGTAGAATATACCTTATGAGAAGAATCTGATAAAATTTGTGTTGGTTTTTTTTCAGTCTGAGGAAGAAGGGTTAGTGAAGTCTCCTGTCTTCAACTACCTTATCAATTGTTACAAAAAAGATGAAGCCATACTCTTTTCAGAAGTACACAGAGAAAATACAAGATTGGGAAGATCCTGAGCAATCTGATCAAACATTAAACTTAGCCCTGCTTTGAGCAAGTCTTTGGATCAGATGACCACCAGGAGTACTTTCCAGCCCACTTTATTATGTCATTTTAAGTTACAGAAAACCATATCTACTGAATAGAGCTTAAGTTTCAATGATTCCTCTTACAGCACTAAGGGCAGAAAAGTTAACTTTTAAGAACACAAAGTATTTCAGGAACTTTTTCTTTCTTTATCCATGTTTTTGCTTCTAGACTTTTCCAGTTGTGATTTTATGTGCTCATCTGCAGATTTCAGTTCTCTTAAACCACACTATACATAAAATTCTGAGAGTTAAATTTCTCTTTCACAAAGGAAATTGCGTTCCTTGGAGGGTCAGTTCTACTGAATATCAATAAACTCACATAAAATATATTTATTTTCTGCAAGACGGAGAGTTTTAAAGCTTCAGGTCTGCATGTATTGTCTAGCTGCACTGGGCACAGCTTACACCTCATAAAGCCATACACTGTTATTTCATTTTTTCCTATGCAATATGTGTGAATGTATTCTATTGCTTGGTAAAATTCTGTTTTTCCATTCTGCTCCATGGGACATGACTCTGGAACAAATATTAGTTTAAACCTATGATATAAAGGAGCAAACTATAAAAACAGACCAGCAATAAGCTATAATAATCACTGTAATGTGTTTTATGCTTTCACAGTGATTTTGGTTTATCAGCCAGTGCAGTTATGGATAGATTAATATCTGCTGTTTCCAATGTCACACTTTAACTGAGGTAACTGCCCAGATGAAGAACGCATACTGAAGAATAGAAAGTTAACAGAATGAAAAGCCACAATTAAGAGTATCTCAGAATACCTATTACCAATTAACTCAATAACCATTAACCAGTTAATCAATGCTCAGAATATTGGTGAAAACCAGTGCTAATTGGAACTCTTTCTTTCTTCCGGTGAACAATAAAAGCACATTAACAATGCAGAACTAAGAGCATGCAGTAAATAACCTCTGTGACGACAACATGTATAATTATGCCAATCAAGACTTCAATTCTCAGGCATGTAATTACCCAAACAATACTTTCAAACAATCTGAACTTGAGGAAGACAGTTATGGAAAGGGAGAAATCTTCATATCTTTCAGGTTGTGCAGCTATCTCTCAGTGCTGCATCCACACACAGACTTAGAACCTTCAGGTAATCATTGTTTTTCATGTTTGACACGGAAGGAAAGAAATTTGCTTGCTTCTTTCACATTTCTCTGTCCTTACCTTTATATCCTGCTTCTCCCCTTTGTGTTCGCTTCCTCCCCCTTTCTCTTTTTTCCTGGTACCAGATTGTCTTGCTATTTTTTTTTTTTTAGAAGAAATCACACAATACAACATGTATTAATTCCACTAATCTCTGTTTGACTGAGACTAAGGGGGGAAAAAAAAGTGTTGATGTGTTAACATTAATTTCATATGCAGGTCATTACTACTAAACTAATTTTAAAAAGACACAACCCAAGAGATCTACTTAAGCGTTTAGGAATTAAAATTAAGACATACGCATAACAATATATGCTGCTGTCATCTAAAAAAAAATCTTATTTAAAATGGTGTATATTGTGGCCTCACAAAAATGTAATCAGGATTTTACTCTATGCTTTTGTAAGCTTAACATATGCAAATGTTAATATATTTGGATCTTGCAAAAAGGTAATAGCTATGATTATGTAGTATAAGTTTCACCTTGATTAAGAAAACATTTTAATGAGTTACATTTCACATGGCACACGGTGACCTTGTTCTAACATCTAAATAGCATCACTGAACAGTAAAAATGAGTTTGGTACTTAGTAGACAGGAACAAAATACTCATTAGGGATTCTGCCAGATGTATCTATGATCACTTCATTGTGCATTGTTTGGAAAATAAATCTTCTCATAAGACTATCTGAATTTATTCAACCAGGAAATTTGATTTCAAGGCTTTTGTCATGGCTGTTGTAATTATTAGAATGGACCCCATGCTGATAGTTTCACAGCCTGGATGCTCTTTAATTTTCATTATACTAAACTTTATAAGATTGTATTGACCAAAAATGTATTTTGCATCCATGCCTCTAGATTTAGTGAATAAACAGCCCTTAGGGTCTGTTTACTTGTTGTAGCTTTCCACAAAAACAAATACTAAGATGGGGACTTCTGCTGGGGATAAGAAAAATGAAGTGAGAGAGCTGTGATAGAGGGGTACAAAGCGCTGAAAAGGAAGAAAGGTAGGGGGGTGGGGGAAAGCAGCATTCAGGTAAACTGAAAAGTGATATAATCCTTTATAATATACAATTAACCTCTGGAATTCATTCCTCCAGGAGGAATGGCATAGCCTGTCAGTGAGGCTGAGAATGTAGCTGGCTTTAAATGAATCAGACATTTACGTGAGCCATGGGACCATCCACAAAATTAACCACAGGCTATTCTTTTATTTTTATTATTATTATGACAAAGACAGAGTTTCACTGATTCTGAGCATAAGCAGTCACCCAAGAGTGAGAGTTAAAAAATGCATTCCTTCTGAGGAAAGGTTATTATTTTTCTTCAGTTTTTCTTAGACTTTCCCCTAAAGTATGTGGTAGTGGCCACTTGCAGAGGGGGGATATTGGAATTTACAGACTCATTTAATTTCTCAGTTTTGCTAGTTTTTCTACTTAGATGATACATTTTCCATAAATCACCCAGGAATGACTTATCTTCGTATAACTATGGTGAACACAGGTCACCTCAGTCACTGTGTTTGCCAAAACACTTTTCACGTCTAATAGCCGAAAAGAGCTCCTCAGATCTAATAGTTCATACACCAATGCTCTGGGGATGGGCTTAGATGTGAGTAGTTCCTTTAGGCTAAAAGTCACATTGTGCAGGGTGAAAGGGTAAGCTAGGACTAGAAATGACTGTGTGAATTCATAGTCTCCTGGGAGGAGAGAATGAAAGATTCAGTGGCTTTCTGCAACAGAGAGGAAACCAATTTGAATAATAAGCTACAAGTGGAACTGAATTCTGACAGGTGCATATTTTCTTAGATAATGTCTTCTCTAGTTGTTTTTATACAGCATGGTAGTAACAAGAGAAGGAGAGGAAAGAAGACTTAAGATTTAAGCATACAGATTGTAAGTGCTGCCTTCGGAATTTTTTATTTACCAGCCTGGAAGTGACTAAAGAATGATGGAAGCTGAGTAAGAATTTGAAGAATCTGAAATTTAGAACAAAAGTGTTCCAAAATTTATTAGGTCAAATCTTATTTAATGGACATGGAAATGATTCAGCTAACTCCTGTTCCATGCTCTTTGGTGGCCAGAGGTGTTCCTAGCACATTGCAGCAGTGTGAAGTGCCTCTCCAGCCCACTGAATGACTGCAAGCAGACCACAGGGCAGGGGAAAAGACTGTGGCATGAAGCAGTGAAAAGGTGCTAGTCCCACTGTGTCAGACTACAGGCTCAAACAAGCTTCCAGACGGTACTCCACAGCTTTTGTCCACTGACATTATGAGACAGTCCTCTCCCTCCTGCCCTTTCCTACCACTGCTGTCTCCAACATCTGATCCACTGAGGATGGAGGAAATATGACATACAGGCATCTGCATAACCAACCGCACTGTGTGACACAAGATAATGAAGACACTTTTAAATTAAAGGTACTGTGCCAGACAGTCAATGATGGACCTTAGCTTTGGCAAACACTTTAATAGTGTACTAATTTGGATTTATTTCAGTAAATTAAGCCATTTCCTGAGCCCCTGCTCTGCCTTGGCAAGTTACTCTTGACTGAGCTTTCAGACAAAAATATAATAAAATTCTCATAGCTTTCTAATCATAGGACTGTTGGGAGGTGGAAGTTAGTCTAAATTAGTCCCATTAGTCTAAAATGGGATTTTAAGTATAAATGTAAAGGAAGTAGTTGAATGGTGGAAAGGTCTGTCATTCTTTGATCACCTACCACCAGGAAGAAAACTGACAGAAAACAGTACCTCCTTCACTATAGCATGAGGCTGGATCTCACTTATTGTGAGAGATATATGCATATAAATACTGATTATATAAGTACTATACAATGAGCAATAAACAATGTACAATTCAGTACCCCAAATAGTTGTTTTCTTTCTCTTTAGAAGAACTTTTATACACATTTCCAAAAATATGCAATTAAAATAATTGGAGAAGTTTATTTTTCTGACCTATTAGAGCTTACTGTGTCATCTGGTCCTTTCTATACCACAGATGTATCTAAAAACATTTATATATGACACTCAGACATGGAAATTTGCCTTTTTTCATTAATTGCAAGGAGGTAAAGATCACCATAGATTCCATGTAGTCACAAGCAATGCAAAAAAAAAGTTTCTAATTTTCTCTTTTCTCCTTTACTATCCAATAAAACTATTGCCTACAGCTGTAGTAATCAAGGATTTGTTCACTGGCTTCTGTGCTTTGGCATAGGCCTGAAGTAGATGTTAGAAATTATTCTTCCACTTGCTTAAAAAGATCTGAAAATCAGCATCAGATATTTTTTTAATAATATAGTTTGAACATATTTATCCTGTGCTACAGCAGTCTGCTACAGTCACTCTGATCACAACAGAAAAAATTAGGTCCATTGTTATTTTGAGCAGGAAACCCCTAAATTTTTGTAACACTTAATCTTAGAAAAGATGCCTTATTATTCTTTTTTTACTATGATTTCAGAAGCTTTTGCATAATTAATAAGAAGCAAATATCAGAGCCAGATTTAATCTCACCTACCTACACTGTACATGTTTTTGTCTGAGTTAGCCATCTGCCTTCTGTTACTATGAATGGAAGGAAAGTTACGGACAGAGTGAAGTTTATTTCAGCTTAATACATAAATCTAAACTAGGTCAGATTACTCACAAGGCAGAAAAAAACTGTTTTTGTCCACAGACTTTAACAGGATTCTAGATGCCTAACTCAGATGTAGACATCCAGAGTAAACTGAAATCAATCGCACTTGCATCTGTATTTAACTACATAGTCGCATATATAGCCAT
Organism: Pterocles gutturalis; assembly: GCF_000699245.1. Taxonomy (NCBI): domain Eukaryota; kingdom Metazoa; phylum Chordata; class Aves; order Pterocliformes; family Pteroclidae; genus Pterocles; species Pterocles gutturalis. Next base: position 32,382 of record NW_010097562.1, read on the forward strand.
ACAGACATTTGCAGCTTTACTTTTGCTAGTGCAATCCAGTGCTCACCAACATTTCACATCTGCAGTTAGAACATTACATTTCTTCATGATATTTACACAGTGAAATGTAAATCCATTTTTGACACTTCTTTTTAACATTTCTATTCTCAAGAAATTGTGATGGCATTTGTGATTTTAAAAGGACTGTTAGGGAAACTAAGAAAAATCATCACCTATCTCTTGTAAAACAAATTACTAGGAATTTGGCAGCTTCCAAGTGTGAGCTCACATGTGTTGAAGTTTGAGGTGATTAAGATAGGAGAAATGTAAGAAATTGCACTGGACAAGTGAGAGGGATGATTTTTTTTTCTGGCTGACAAAGTAGTCTGTAAGATGCTAGACTGATTCTTCCTTTTGAGAGTAAGTCTTCATTTATGGAGTGGTTATTATTAGCATTACAGTTGCACTAACAAATGGTCCAGTGAGACCAACTCTTCTTTCCATTCACACATGAGAACACTTATTCTGAAAGATCTTGTCATATCAAATGATATATTTTCTTTTACTAATCTATTCCAAATGATTTCTTTACAAGTGCTATGCTAAAGCCTTTATTTTCTCATCAATAAGAGAGGGATATCAATACTTCCTTTCTTAAAACACTTTGATAGCTATCGTGCTATATGGAAAGTGGATGCTATAGCATAATGTGGGGATAATAAACTTAGGGTTTAAAAGACTCAGCAGTATAATATATCCATGTCATGCATACTGGTGCATGACATTTCTCAAGACAAAATACTCTGCAGATGGAGAACGATTAGTACAGGACATCAAAAAATTACATCCAGCTCTTGACCCCGTGCTTATTGTAAGTGCTTTAACTAAGTTAATCCTGAACAGGAAAAATCTCCAAAAGATCTCAAAGGTCTAATTTTAGGTAATGTGCCAATCTGTGCTATCTCTCTGGCAGACACTTAAAGAACAATATGTTCATCATATATGTACTTTCCTTACATTAAATTAGTTGATATGCAAATGAATTCAACAATAAGAGTGAAAACAGGAATACGGAAACCAGAAAACTTTCTGCTTTTGCACATCATTTTGGTACTGTCTTCTTTTGTTAGTCTCCAAAAAGCCTCATGACAACATCAGTGAGGTATGATCACAGTTACTTTGGAAAAACATAGAGGGCTGACTCCAGCATCAGCTCATTAGCAAATGACTAACTTGGACTACATTACCTACTGTCTCCTTGATGGATGCTGACACATTGTTGGAAGCAGAATAGATATGAGCCAGTCCCATTTAGAAACTCCTTTTTCATCACATTTCTTAATAAAAGGAACGTGATAAAACCTCATAGAACCATCAAAATAACCCAGACTGCCTGATTTTGGTTGATATCTTAGGACTGCTGCAAGCTAACCTGTTTCAGATGTGAGGAGGTAAGACTGAAGCTAACAATCTTCTTGGGGGATTAAACCACAGCTCTCTCCAACCACATGCTGCTAAGGATGTTGTCTGCTCCACTAATGGGTGCTCATCTCATCCTAGCCCTGCTACATGAACTTCTGAATTTCCATACTTCAGTGACCCCAATTCCATCTTGAACAACTGAAATGTATTCAGGCTGCGCCTTCTTAATTTCCCATATCAGCAAAAAGGCAAGGAATAAACTGTTGCCCATAAGATAAAATTCCTTATTTTGCAGCACAGGAGGTCTTGAAGAAAGTAAAAATAATGAAGCACTGGAGATCGTGAAGTACCCATCACTAGAAATATTAAAAGCAGGTTATTAAACTCTCTGACAGGAATAACACAGATATAACCAATTTTGCTTTTTGATGGATTTGATAATTTCACAGTCTCTTCCAACAGCATTTTCTATCATTCTGTGACTGGGGAGTAGCCAGACTTCTATCTCTAAGCAGGTTTTGGGCTGAAATACTTCATAACCTGGGATTCCCATACCTTATACTTTAACATAATGTGTACATTAGCATTGTTGCATATAATCCTTTTAAATTTGTCAGTCCTAGACAAATAATCAACACAAATGAGTGAAATTAAACCTTTTTTTTCCTTATCAGTGAAGAGATAGTATGATTATTAGTACCGAGATACACAAAAATTCTTTTCTGTATAACATATAAAGAAATGAGGGTGTACATGTGTGCTGGCATGATATATGTGATTTTTAAAGAATTCATTAATGTCCATGGGCACTGATTAATTTAAAACTCATCTAGACCTAATGAAGTTTGTAACTTCTATGACCTAATATGTTGTGTGACTGTAACAACGGCCACATGACATTAATCAGCCCATTATGCCATTGCCATATCAGCCTCTTCACAGACAATAGCTTCCGCACTGGTATTTGACTGTGAAGCTAATAGGAATCTCTTCACTGTTCTCATTGTTCTGCATTGTCCCAGCTTTGATATAATGCTAATAATCTATTTTATAAAGTTCTTTTCTTCCTTTGTCCTTTCAAAACACTGAAGACACAAATAGCATGATAAATAATAACAAAATCAAAATTCTCAAACTTCAGGAGAAAGGAGAAGTCTGTATGCATGTAAACATAATGACAATGATAAACAGAATGACAACGGTAGCCCAGAAAATAGCACTCTGTAGTGGTGAAACACCTTCTAAACTGAAACAACATAAATTAGAATCTTTGCCTTAAGACAGTGAGAATCACAGAGAAGCTTTTGCTTTCCCATTATGTTGCTTGCAATGCTGACTTTGTTGACCACTTATTTTTTGTAATGAGATTTTATTTTACTGTATTTCAATGCTTCCAAGAAGAAGTGATAAAATATATAGTCAATGAATCAACGTTCTCACTACTTTTATGTGCATTGAGATATGACAAGAAATCTAATTCTTTAACATCTTCTGCAGTTTGGAAAATAGTAATAAATGGGGTTTTATATCTATTCACATGTAAGTGACTTTCCAAGAGATGGAGCTGACTGTAATCACAAGTTGTCACTGCTCGCACATGGGTATTAGGCATTGTGGCTCAAGATGACATCCCATACTGACTGTGATGATTGCCTTCATTTCTGTCATCTATTTGAAGAACTAACAGTTTTAGTAACAACACTTACAGGTAAATGCTTTCCCAAAGTTTTATTCTTTGAAATTTTGATTGTCAAAAAAATCCCAAACAACAACTGTTTTCCACTAATGGAATGGAAAACAAAACAATGACTGAGTGGCCTCTTTGTCATATGTTTTTGATTGTTAGTATTGGTATTATTTCTGTTACAGTACCTTCTAGAAACACAGATACATTCAAGACCTTGTTTTCCAAGGGTCTGCACATTCTCAGGGTGAGGAATTGTCTTTTGCTCTAGAAAGCTTACTGTTTAAAGTGTTATCTCTTCCTCTGTTGTGATGTTTTAATTTAAATGGATTTAGTTTCTGTGTCTGGACTCTGTCATACTGCTATAAAACTGAGTTATTGTGGTTTAACTTATGCCTGAAAAATTGTATTTAACAACTACATCATTGTTGTATCATTACAGGTTTCTGTGTAGAAAGGGTCTAAATAAGGGGGTGGGCGGGAAGAAGAAGGGGGAGGGTTTGTCAGAAGAGTTTGGCTGATTTGCCACACATCACTTTTGCTATACACAGTCTGAAAGGGAAGTGTATATTGGGTGAAGTGAGGCCAGTTACGGCAGGGCTGGAGTGCAGGGCTGTCCAGTGGGTGCTGGGACCAGGGTCCTCATCAGTCCCCCTGATATCAATCAGCTGCAGCAAATCAAAGTAATGCGAGACCAGGACATGAAGACTGTAGATCCAATGTGTATCCCTTACTTCTGGCAAAACAACTACCTCTGCCCATCTACTCCTCTGGCACTTCAGTAAGGGAAGTTGCCGTCGCTTTTAACTTCTGATTTCACTGCTGACCAGTGACTAAGGAGTCAGCCTTGCACAGTCTTGAGTCTACCTGGTGCCAAAAAAAAAAAGTGTGAAGAGAATGGATGTTTTAAGAATGCATTTTCTTATTATTTCTTTTTGTCAATAAGTGTCTTAAATGTTGCTGGTTAATTGGCTGTGTTCCCAGCCCTCATAAATATAACAAAAGTCTCATGATATTTAGTATTTTCATAAAGCCACTGCAGCTGGAATTAAGAGATTGTAGGATATCTTTTTTTCAGAAGATAAGCTTTACGTTTTAATGCTTGTTTATAAAACCTTGACAAAATGGAACAAGTAATCTGTAGGATTTCAGAAAGCAAAGGGCTAGTAAAAAGAAACACAAACTATTTTTTTTTAACATTTCTATTTTTAAGCAAATCCTATGATTATCTGAGGTTTGACTCATGATTTTGGATGGTTGAAATTGGCAGCAGTGTCAAAATAGTGTCTTTCCAGTTTCAAATATAATGTTCTGGTTTCCAAAGTGTTTTCCCAGACAGTCTGTTTCGATCTTTACTCAAAATGTTTATTTGTTCAGCTATTTCACTGTAGTGTATAAACAGTAGTGAAATAGGTCACAGATGTTTTCTCATACCTTTATTTTTGTGTATTTTCAGATTATTAGATTTTGGTTATGAGCAATATTACCTATGTCCCTTTTCTTATTAGATTGTTATTACTGCTGTGAGAATTTCAAAAGATTTAGATGTTCTTTTGACGTGAATGCATTTGACATCTGCACTTTTGGATGTTTAAAAGTTGTTGATGCTTTTCATATGATCCCTTGGCCAAGTGAACCTTATCTTTGAAACAGTTGTACATCCAGTTATCCATCCAGTAAACCTTGCCTTGTTCCTCAATTTGGTGAAAATGTGTTAATAGTTTAATCACACTACACGTGACCGCGTATGCATATATGGCATCTAAATGTAAGAGAGTGATGAGAGGTGAGACATCTTTCTTTTGTCTTTCATCTGCTGTATCCAAGATACCAAAAGAATCGAAGGAGAGGTAAGTGCAACATGAAAGCACTGGGGAGGAGTGCCCTTAGTGTGTTCAGCTGGCAATGATGGTTGCCATGGTTGAAGCAATATAGCTGTCTCAAGAAACTAGACATTTTACAGCAAAATAAAACAGATAAATTTAAATCACTTTCAGGAATGGTCTAGACATCAGGATATTCAAAGCACGCATGGAATTAGTTGCTTAGACACAGCTTGCTTATAACCATATTGAAAAGATCATATTTTAAATCAGTCTGAGACAGCTAAAAGCTGACCAAAGCACAGGACTTTTGCCTTACATTGACCTGTAATGCTTCCTTTTCTTTCAGCTTACACTGTTCTTTAACTACAGAAACACACTGTCAATTGACCTGCACAGTATACTCATACCAGACTAGGCCTGGGAACAAATAATTATTTCTAAATGCCTGTGAAGTGTCTATATTGTTAATTAGAATTAACTGACAGTCAATTTGTTATTTTTATGAAATCAGGAAAAACTGTTCCACGCAGGGATCTGCAGGAGGATATATCTATCCATTAAGATTTTTAATACTTCATAGGTTTTAATTAATACAAATTTTATTTTGTTCAACAAAATTAGTGAAAATTCCTTTAAAAATCCCTTGAAAGCATGTATGCTGGAGCAAATAACAAATGGTTCAGCTCATTAACTGACTTCTCATGCATGTCCCATAATAAATCATTATCAGCAGATTTTTTTGCCAACAGATAGATTAAAGTTAGAAAGGACAGTTTACATTTAAACAGAACACTATTCACAGCTACAGCTACATTTAGCTTTTTACATAAAATGGGAATGGGAAGGTAGAAACGGAGGACAGGAACTCTGAACTGTTTAATCTCACTTGACTTTCTACAGCAAGGGGTTGCATCAACTGAAAAGAAGGTCTCTGTTTATACTTAATTCGATTTAAATATATGTGTCACTAAGTAGTTTGCACTGTATGAAACCTCGTGTTCAGTGATGTCACTTTCAAAAAAAGGATCTTTACTTTCTTGATAGAAATAGCTACAAAATCTCTGCTCTAAAATGGGGTTACAGAGGATCTTAGTTTTGGAAGTATGTAATTATCAGTAGATTATTAATATTGAAGATGTGATTTGATATACTATGAAGTCAGAAATACAATGTCAAGTCCTGTTCTAATGAACACTGCTAGTTTTAGTTTAAAGTGGTAATATACTAGTAGGGTATGTTGTATTTTCAATACCACTCAATTTGACAAGCTAATAGCACCTTGCAGACATAGTCAAAAACAGCAAAAAATTTTATTGTCTAGATTTTACTTCTAGATTTCATTGTAAAGCAAAACTGCTTTTTAAAAATGTAATGAAAGTAACTTTTGCTGGTGGTAGGTTAAAACACTAAGACAAAAAGTAAGTTGCGTAGCAAAAACTAAAAAACATTCCAAGATTTGGAATTTTTACATTGCATTATGTCACAGGAGAGAGCTTCTGAGCAGGATAGCTTGAGCAGAACTAACCAGCAAGTAGACAAAAGCTGTCCTGGTTGGTATATGGGTGCAGGTTTCTAATTTTTAGATAATATTGGTAACATTACAGATTTTTTTTTGTGTGAGTGTGAGATACTTTTCAGACCCAATCTCAAGAGAGGAATGCATTGCAGCATGTGGATATTCTTTCTCTTAAAGCAACACACTGGTGGTTATCTTTGCACAGGGTTTTCCAGTTGTAAATGCACTGAATTAGATCCTTATGTTCTGTAAGAATACAGTTTCTCTAGCAGTTTCAGTAATCAAAAGCTGATAGACCAAGGCACTGAGTATATATATACTGCAGGTAGGTGCCCAGGCGCAGGCAGCAGGGTGTAGGGGCATCTGTGGGGAGAGGCCGGGGCTGCCCCATGCTGGACACAGCCGGCTCCAGCCGCCTCCAACCCACCCCCGGCAGGGCACAGCTGAGCCCCCAGCCAAGGTGGGGCACCTCTGGGAAAAGATACTTTGAAAAGGTTGGTAAACACTGAGAAAAAGGAACAGCAAGAAGCAAAGGAAGTGGTCCATGGCAGGGCTGGGCACACCCTGAAGGGACTGCTGCCCACAGAGGGACCAGAAGTGAGCAGCTGTAAAGGTGGCCTAGTGACAAGGGGAAAACTACTGAACAGAAGAAAATGCCTGCTGAAAGTACTGACAGAGAAACTGACTGCCACCCTTTGAGCTGTGAGCCTGGGAACCAGGCCTTGGAACCAGAAACGCCCTTGAGAAGTACAGCTGGCCTCTTCAAAGTACGACTGGAGTACTGAGGAACCAGACACATCCTGAGACACCATTGGTAAGGGGAAAAACAAGGGAGTGTAATGGCAATTTATAATATGAGAAGGTGGAAAACAGTCTTGGAAAATAAAATTAGGCTGAAAAAAATAGAAAATAGCATCACCTATTGGCTGTTACAGGTGAAAAATAGAAATTAAGAGCATCAAAGTAGACTGCTTATAGCAGGATATCCTGAACCTTTCTTATGTCTCTATGTTATAAAAAGGACTTAATTTTTATCCAAAATGGAGACTCTCTCTCTGATAATTTCATGCGTTGCACTTACTTTTCCTTTCCTATGCAGTAATTCTGCATGACCTCTCTACAAGACCACACTCATCAGTGATGCCTGGCTGACTCCAGACCGTGATATGGATCACCTCTGTGGTGAGATTCTGCCTGTTATCTTATCAGTCACACTTTGGGCCCACTTCTGGGGTCAGTTCAGTTTGTTCTCCCACCTCTGGGGTGGGTGGGTCCTCCTTTGGGATCAGTTCGTCCAACCCTTCGGGATGGTTTGACCCCTTCTGAAATCTGTCTAATTCACTTGATATTGGTGTTATATGTCCATATAAGTAATCTATCATAAGCATATCTGCTGTTACATTGTTGATATGTTGTTTCATTATTAATAAGTTGGTAGTAACCTGTAAAAGTACATACCTACTTGGTTGTTGCTGTTACTGGTTGTTGCTAGACAATTGGTTGCTGCCGTTATCAACTGCTGCTGTACTATTTATGCTATACTACATTATTGCTGATAGTAATTTGTAATCGCTAGATTATGTATGTTAACTTTATTAATCATAAGTATACTTGCTAGTGGTGATTCTTGTGATACTCGTGGTAATCCATAACAGAGAAATTTAGAGGATAAATCCTTCATGGCCTTCTGTATTACAAAATCCTGTCAACCCACAGTAGCAATCTCTACATGCCAGCAGGCCAGGAAACCCTTTAAGTCACGAAAAACCCACACTGGAGCAGAGGAAATGGGTAAGAAGGAAGGAGAAACTGGGAAAAAAAACAACTGTGAGAAACAAGGAGTGTCAGAAATAAACCACTTTGTCATGATCCCTACCTCCTGCACCATGAATTGCCCCACCAAAGGGACTGAGAGTAATCTGTGACAATCAGAAAAAGAGAGAAGACCAGGGAGGGCGAAAGAGAGGTTTCTGAAGTGAAGTTGAGCCTGGGAAAGAGAGAAGGAAAGATGTTTTCACAAAGTTTTTTAATGTTTGTCTTGTTTCCTAATACCCAAATCAGTAACTACATGTTTTAAATTGAGTCATTTACCAAGTCAAGTCTGTTTTGCCTGGGACAGCTATTGGCAAGTGATTTCTCTGTCTGTTGTGGTCCTATCAGTGGATACTGCTGAGAAGTGCCTGAATCCATCTTTTTATTCCCCCCTACCTGGTGTTTATCCACATGGATAAGATCTGCCTGAGGGTTCTCTTCTCTAGGCTGAACCATCCCATCTCTCAGCCTTTGCTCATAGTAGAGATGCTCCAGCCCCTTCAACATCTTCATGGCCTTTCATGGAACTCGCTCCAGTAAGTCCATGTTTCTGTTTACTGGGGAGCCCAGCACTGGACCCACCACTCCAGATGCAGCCTCACCAGTGCTGAGTAGAGAGGGAGAGATCACTTTTCTCAGCCTGCTAGTAGCAGTCCTCCTAATGCAGCCCAGGATACCTTTAGTCTTCATTGTCAGAAGGGCATATTGCTGGCTTATGGTCAGCTTGGTGTTCACCAGGATCTCTAGGGCCTTCTCTGCAGAGCTGCTTTCTAGCCAGTCACAGCTGTTGAGTATTACTGGCTTTCTGATTACACCTACTGCTGCTGACTCTGTATCTCATGTAGTATACTGAGTGTGGGAATAATATCTGTGGGAACTGTGAAGTTTTTGTAGTGTTATTTAAAGCATTTATGACAATTCCTACTGTGTCTTGCTGCAGATGTCTCTGCTTCTACCTTAGGAGAATATGAACTACAGTAGTCAAGTTTGAAAATGCTTCTTGTTGGAGCTACACTACATCATTTCAGTGAAAACGTCTTTCATAGATCCAGGAAGCTGAGAAAAAGGTGCATGGAGTGAGTCTGGAGTGAGGATCTGAATTATTTTCAAATTCATAGGGTCAGGTGCGAGTCACACAACTGGGTATGCAGTCTATAGCCTGAGTTAGATTCCAAAGTCCTTTTCACAGCCTGCAGAGTTCTAGCCATTGTAGTTTGTGGAGTCCCAGGTGTGATTCAGATCATCCTAAATGAGACATCTGTATATGGTCAGACAGTTTGCACCTGAGTGCCTATTTCATTTCACTGACTATAAACAGAGACTAGTCTGACTTAAGTATCTACGGTAAAAAAAAGAAATAATAAACAACACAAATAAAACCAAAACACAAAACCAAAAAACCCCACAAACCAAACTGGATGAAATTATTCCAATGTATTTGGTCTCTTTCAAGAACTTTTAGCAAGCTATCCTCTTCCTCATTTATGCAGGGTGTAACTGTTTGAACAGAGCTAAACACAAGTATAGATTCCACAAGATAAGTCCTCCTTCCAGATAACAGACAAAATAAAATAAAAAAACTTAATTCCATCATCTGAATTAATTTCTTGTTATCAAACCAATCTTTAAGGTGTCCATAGTCTCTGAAGGAGTTTCAGAAATAGTCTTATACATGAAAATAAAACACACAGTATTATATGCAGGGCAATTACTTTGCTATTTCATTGGGTGAATTATTGAGTTTTAGAGTCGTAAGAAATTCCACAGGATACTTTCACATTCCTAAGTGGAACACAGGGGAAAAAAGTTGTCTTGTGTCAGATTTCCTCTTCAACCAGCCCTGGAGGTTGTGACCTATCTGAAAGGTTGACCAAGCATTCACAGCTGTGCTAATTATTCTGTGTGTAGCTCTACTTCACTGATACTTCCCTTTGTTTGCAGTGTGTTTCTGAAGCAGAAGAATAGACCCATAATGAATCAGTCAGAGAAAACAAAAAAAAGTTTTTATGCTTATGGTTTCCTTGTTTATTGCATGGGAGAAAACAGAAGAGCTGGAAATTTCAAGTAACTTCTTTGAAAGGGTATGGTGTTAATTCTCTGCAAGGAACTAGCACAATAAAAAGGCTTTGTTTGAGAATGGCTAATTAGCACCAGGAAGAACTTACAAGACTCAGTTTAACCAGTACATCTATGTACCATCTTTGTGCCTTATGCTGTGAAGAAGAACAGAAAAACAGAAACAGATAAAGCAGAAGTATGGCAGGAACTCATGACAAGAAGTGACATATTTTTGACTCATGGAAAGTGGGGAGCCAAGATGGGACAGTAATTAACTGAAACAAGCAAGAAGAAGATCAGAAACCAAAATGTCAAACATGGATGTACTGCTTAACTAAAATGCTTCATATCTAATATTTTGGCACACCCAGGGTTCAAGAAATTGTTTGAACCTTTTAAAACTTCCCCTATGTAGGATAAGGGCAGCTCAAATAGAGGGGAGAGCATTCTGTTACCACACAGATCATCAGAGAGCAGTGGGTAGGTTTATTCAACCTCAGTCTCAAAGTTCTAAGGAGAATAAACAAATAAAAATACCTCATCAAGTTCCTATGAGTATTTCAATGAGAAAGTCAATTCATTGTTAGGTTTCAACTATTGGTTTCTTCTTCTAGATACAACTTAGGAAATCTTGCTATTTTCTTTCTGAAGAGGTGAAGTAATTTCCTAACTTTTGGAAAAACTGTTCCTTCTAACTTACCACAAGTGCTGTTGTGTGGCTGTCAAAAATCTAACCATATGCGTTCAACCACAATTTCCAAGTGATATCTTTGCTACTTGTGATTTAACTCCTTTCCCAAATGGATCCACATATGGTCATATCTACATGGAACTGGGTGATCCAAGTGGTTAAGTCATCTTATTATTTACCATATGATGTTTCTGCAGAAACCTTACAACATTACTCAGATTCTGGAGCTGCTGGAAATGTTTTACACATGATGCTTGAAACTCTGAACATTGAAAGACAATTCTTTACTAGTAATGAATATGGAATTTGATTGTATTTGATTAGCTTTTTTCTTTAATTTAATCTTTTAGTATATGATAACTCAAGCTTAAAATGCCACTTGAGAAGCTATAATTAATACCTAAAAAAAACACCTGAGGAGAAGATTAGCCTTGGGTTTAGAGTTTTACGGATTAAACATGAATCTGGTCTCTCGTAAGCAGTTTTACTCTCTCCCTGATACATGTAGGCTGTGCGTTTGGGTTTATAAGGGAAAAGAGTGACCAATATCAATCAAAGAGCATGTGTTGTCCTACTGTCTTCAAATATTACTTATGAAATATGTGAAGAAATAAAACTCCTGTGTTGCAGACATAACTGAAAAATAGAAATGGCAATAATGAAAAGGAGAGATAACCAATACAGTCACTCAAACTGTAGTTATAACTCAGTCATTCTACTGAGATTTCTTCCTAAATACAGCAGTTTCTCTCTGTACATTGAGACTTTATATACACACATAAAAATCAGACTCCTAGAGAACAGAATGTCTAAACTTCAGAAACTGAGTCACAATACATTTACAGTGAAATGTGACCAAGAATTATTAAATTGTTGTTATTTATTAAAGTATGACAAGAGACCACCCTATATGATAGATTTAATGATTGTTAAAATGACCATGGCATATGTAGGTATCAAGCTATATTCCATAATAAAGTCATAAACCCCAGCAGAAATGAAAAAACAAACAAAAAAAACCCCAAGCCCACAAATTCAGAACTGAAAACTAAACCAATGCTATCCAAGGTTGATCACTCCAGCATTGACAAACATTTGAAAGTTTTAAGCAAGCAGCAAAGCTAGCTTCCTTAAAAATGATCTCATTAAAATGTTATCTTAACCTACAATTTTGCCTAGATTTTAAATGTATGTCATAGAAAGGAAATGAAGGCAAAATATAGGCTTGAGTTTTAAAAATATTTTTGGTCAAGGAAACTTACTTTCCACTCAGTCAAGTGAAGTGAAAATAGAAAAAAATGTCATCATAGTAATTCATAGCATTCAACACTCTAGATGAAAGATAAAATGCCAACATTTTTAGAGACATGGATGTAGGAAACAATAAAAACACTTCCTTTCATCTGCATATCAGTATTTAAGCAACAGCTTAGATAATGAGCTGAATTCAAACTCCCTTGACCTTGCAGGAGAGGTATCAAAGCAAAACTGGGACCTTCTGTTGAAGTAAAAGAAATGTTAAGACAGAGCACTGCAGTTAAAAAGCCATGATAGGCTCCCAAGAATATCTGAGAAACTTACACTTATTTGAGATGAGAATCTAAGACACTTAGCTGAATGCAGGAGCAAAATGTAAAATTAATAGGTCAAAAGTTAAATGTCTTAAATGTTAAATTGCTTCTTAAATCTTTAGTAATGTAATGAAACATTGAGATTCTTTGTATGCTAGTGAAACTGATCCTAGGTGTTAGGTTTTGACTGAACCTAATTTAAATTCCTCTACCTTTTAGCATAAACTGTAAAGCCAATCCGATAGAAAAAGTCTGCTAGCTTTTTTTTTTATTATTATTGTGAATGCCACTGCTTTTTGTATTGACTAGATACAAAACCAGAAAGTTCCACTAAAAAAAAATAATTATTTCATAATGTAAAAAAGTATACTATAATATGATATTTTCTTACCACTATGTTAAGTCATAAAACACTCGTGATATTTCTAGTTTAAATCAAACCAAAAGGATAAACTAAAGATTTCTATAGCTGTTGAAAGGTTGCTTATCTCAAACTAAATTCTGAGCTGTTTTTACACCTAAAGAGAAAATTCTATTAATCTTGAAATTGATCACTGGTGGCTTTCGAAATCAAGATTTCTATCCTTTCCTATGTACCAATAAACAAGTAAAAGGGTGTGGATCTCAGGCTTACAATCGCATATCACATGCAAATGAACTACTTCTTTCTACACAACTGCAGTGTTTTTCAGTCTGCAGCTTCAGTTTAAAATCATCCTTAATAATAAGAAAGAATATTTAATCAAGATTGAGATCCACAGAACTCCTGCATGTGTTTTAAGTTCACACACTGGTTAGACAGCTAAAGCGAAAGGTGTATAAATAAGGTAAGCACATTAAAACCAGTAAGTATTACCTAGTCACCTTATTAATGACTGTATGAGACAGTGAATGCACTAACAATTTCAAAAGTATTGTGTTATTAAGTGTTAAGATCAACATTGCTTTCTCCTGTCTCTGAAAGTTCATTTAATTTCACAGAATATTACATATTAGTTTTGGTTTTGGCCATATGTCATTATTTAGAGTCAGTTTCCTTCAAATCTATTAACCATAGGCTTAGCGGACCGCATATGAAAATCTCTGCCTGTTCACTGCATTTGTTAAAAATAGAACAGCAGAGGTGGAATAAAGGTATCAAAGGCCCTTATAGCCCAGCTTCACTGGGCCTTACTCTAGTAGGTGAGAAAATCCAACATTACTGAAAGGCACAGGCCCAACAGGAAGAAATTCATAGAGCCAAATAGTTGGTGCGAAGGATCTGACATCCACACTGTATGTATGCATGGGGGGCAGAGGGGGGTGGGAGGACAGAGGATGTATACTGAGCTACTGTTGTGGGTTAGCCTTGGTAAGCAGCCTCTCACTCACTCCGCAACAGCGGGATGGGGGAGAGAATCGAAAAGGTGAAAGTGAGAAAGCTCATGGGTTGAGATAAAGACAGTTTAATAGGCAAAGCAAAAGCCATGTGCAAGCAGCGCAAAACAAGGAGTGCATTTGCTACTTCCCATTGGCAGGGAGGTGTTCAGCCATCTCCAGGAAAGCCGGGCTCAATCGCACGTAACAGTTACCTGGGAAGACAGATGCTATCACTCCAAACATTCCCCCTTTGTCCTGCTTTTAGTGCTGAGCATGACATCATATGGTGTGGTATGTCTCTTTAGTCAGTTTGGGTCATCTGCCTGTTTTTGTCCCCTTCCCAACCTATTGCTTACCCCCAATTTATTCAGTGGGGGGCCAGAGTGAGAAACAGAGAAGGACTTGGTGTTGTGCAAACACTGTTCAGCAACAGCTAGAACTTCAGTGTGTTGTCAGTATTGCTTTAGTCACCAGTCTAAAAAACAGCACCATGTGAGCTGCTATGAAGAAAACTAACACTACCCTAGACAGTACAGCTACAGTTCTGGTCCTGGAGACTATGTCAATTAGCCACTGCAATGCATCTTCAGGTTTAACTTCACTGAACAGAAATTCAGCTTGTGCACCCTGAGACCACTCTGCAGTGTGAGTCAAAGTGTGGCTAAAGGGTTTGCTTCAACAGCAAAAGTTTCAAACAAAATTATTAAAATGAATGTACCTGATACAGCCACACAAGAACAAATTACTAAGGAAGAAGAGAACCATACAGAGCTTTGAAAGCTGCAGTAAATATTTCTTATTTAATGCATGGAGAAGACAGTAGATTCAGAGATTAAGTAAGTGACATGGTTAAGTCTGTGGCCAGGGAGAAGTACTGTGTAGTGAATAGAATGATGACTAACGAGACTTGTCATAACCTTACAAAGGTTACAGAGATCAAGCCACACAATCTAGACAAAAAAACAGGAATGTCCAGTAGCAACAAGAACAGTGCTGGCACATCATCATTGGGAATACCCTATTATAGACATCTATTCTATTCCCTACAATTTAAGCAAAATACCAACAGGCATCACTGAAAGTACTGCAAGACTTTGCCTTATTTAAAATAACAGGTGGCTGCTAAGAAAATTATTGCTTCCTACATGCTAAGGATAAACTGCAGGAAGGAAAATGAACAATTAAAGATTAAGAGTAACATCACTTCAATGTAATCCCCAATAATAATATTAACATACTTGTAAATTTGACTATTTCTAGTAGGATTTTTACTACCTGTTGTTGCAGAAATTAAGCTAATTCTTAGACTGAAAGAGTATATATTCCTTCTATATTTCTCCTGAGCTGAAAATAGTAACAATTGAATGCCTCTGTCAGAGACGTTCAGGGAAGTGACAAACGGAATGTCGTTATCATTACTGGAGGATCACAAAATCATCATTCAAGGTCCGTTAACATAGGACAGGAAATCTTTCAAAAGATGTCTTGGCAATAATTTGCAAAAACATCTGTGCTCTACTAAGTAAGGCTTTTTTCCTAAAAAGCAAGACGTTTAGAACAGCTGCTTCTATTTGCAACTTCTCTTGAAGTTGTTAATCTTGTAATTACGACAATTCAGATGATGAGAAGATACAGAAAGCACTACAGATTTAGCTTAATTTTGAATGCTGAATAAGTAGCAGACACATATGCACGCCCAAAAAACATCCATTTTGCATCAAAAAAGGCTACAAAACCACAAAAACATAGGACATATGTACATTGCTTTCCAGATAAAACTTGTGTCTCGCAATAAGCCTCTATGGTCTTTACAGAGAACTTTATCTTAATTTCATACATTCTTCTTGTCATTTACATCAAGTGAATTATATTCAATAAAGCCAGAGAAATCTGATAAAGTAACAAAACAATCAGAATATGAGGCAAAAAATAATTTAATTGGCTGCATGCAGCAGAACTTTTAATATCGTGCTGTGCAAGAGACTAACTGGCAGCCAAGTACCAGCGCTGAGCTACTTCAGAGGATTAATGGCTCTCTAGCATATTATACTTCTGTTAGGAAGTACTACAGTACTTGAGAATGGAATAAATTTGGGGGTGAAGGGAGATAACTAATAGAATAGAGAAAAAGGCTTCTGCTAGATAAAGGTAGGCAAATTCACTTGTAATTTTTTACCTACTTGATAATCCTGGGCTTGAAATGTCAACTCAGGCTTGAGGGACTGGGTTTGTGCTCTTCTAAGGGAAGGCTGAAATAAAAAGGAATGACAGATAAAAAGCTAGTGAGAGCTGAAAAAGATAGTAGGCACAGTAAAGTAATGATATGGATGAGTTTTAGATGTTTGTAAAAGACAAAATTCTGCACAGAATAATATTTGTAGTGAAAGCATTAGGTTCTTCCTAAACTGAGATGGAAGTTAGTTAATACCTTGCCTACCTGTGTCTCATATTTCCTCCAACTAAATCAAGCCAGTTTTCCAAGCATTTTTGAAGGCAGCATATGGGAGATGTATTTAAACAGAGTTTCACACAAAGCAAACATCCATCATTCACTCTTTCCACTATTGAGTAAGGACATCTGGATAGTTAGTGTTGACTCATATGACTTATTCTGCTTTCAGAACTTTTTTTTGTGTTCACATCTTGCATTTGTTTCTCAATTTAAAAAGAAATGGTGCTGTTATGACCTAACAAGCTTGCACACATGAAGCAGACTATGCAATAGCATCTTCAGCTGTGATTGGGTGTGATAGGTTGACCCTTGGCTGGGAACCAACCCCACACAACCCTGTTCACTCACCCTCCCCCCTCCTGAGAATGAGGGAGAGAATTAAAGGGGTAAAGGGAAAAAAAGGACTCGTGGGTTGAGATGAGAACAATGTAATAACTAAACTGCAATAATTTTGAAAATAATACTA
>NW_010097562.1:49406-89750 GCF_000699245.1 Pterocles gutturalis
GAGAGCTGAGTGAGGTAGGGGCGGGGGGGGGAAAGGCCTTGGGAGAACAACCACCTGGAGAGAGATGAACCTGAGAAAAAGAGATCCAGAACAAAAAGGGGCGAACTTCCGGAGGGTCCTCACCTATATAGTGGGCATGACGTGTATGTTGTGGAATAGATTATTGGCCACTTTGGGTCTCAATCCCAAGCCTAAAATCAAATCCTGGGCTAGTAACTGGGGCTGTGCTCCATCCCAGCTTCTCCTGTTTGCAGACAGCCAGAGAAGCTGAAAGACCTTGGCAGCCACTTAAACATCACTTTTTATCATCTTTCTTCTGAGCACAAATCCAAAACACAGCGTCTTGCTAGCTATTATGAAGAAAGTTAACTCTGTCTCAGCTTAACCCAGGATATTGGGGAAAAAAGTCTCTGAGACAGTAATTAAGTCTGTAATTCTTGCCTGTAAGTGGTAAAGGGCCAGGGGTAGACGGGATTACTGACCATATATACCCCACATGTGCATGCTGCTTTGTGTTGCTTGTTCTCGGGGGACAAGAGTGGTCTGGTCCCCAAGAGAAGAAGTGGGAGCCAAGGTGACAGCAAGGCAGGCAGGGCCTACAGCTTCTTGACAGGACTGAGATGAAAAAACACCTAAGCAAAGAGAGCAGAAGAGGCCCAGTGACAATAACCAGCTTCAGCCAAGAGTCCAGTGAGTGCCAGACAAGTCCTTGGGAATGAGATAGGTATAAGTTTGGGGATGTGAAGTGAGTGGTCAGGATCAGCCAAGCCAAGCATAGGCATACTTAAAGCGTACCTCATGCTGTAGGTATGGACCAAGTGCAAGGACATGGACTTAAAATGCAGTTCTCAAATGGAGAGGGTAAAACTCTAATGAGCCATAGCTCACTCTCACAAATCTCTCTCACACATCAGTCTGATGTAGGGTTTCACAGCTGCACCACTGTAGAGAGCAGCTAGGGAAGAGTTTGTAGAGACTGATCATGTGATCGCTTGTATGTTTGAAAGTGGATGTTAAAGCTCAAGGTTTATGGTATCCACTCCTTTTTACAGTCATCTAGGAAGGTAAATCTCTTAAAAGTCAATAATTGTCAGAATTTACGGGGCATTCTTTACCTGTATATAGAAAATAAGTCTTAGAACAACTTAGGAAAAAGAAACATAGACAACAGCATAGGAAGGTGGGTTACAGCTACAGTTCAGGTTGTTGTTACATTTCAGTTTTGTAGCTTCTAACATATTCTAGGCTTTGTACCTACTTTGATTTTCAACTCTCTCTGTTCCTGGTATAGCATCGGGAGTTTATAAAAAGTCCTTGATTTTTTTCTTTCTTTTTTTTTTTTCTTCTTCCTAAAAAAAAAAATGATGGCTAACTATTTTTCTTTTAATATGAGTTGTTTATGCATTTCTCATTTAGCTGGGGCTAGCTCCTGTATATCAGTTCTTCACAAAACATTTGCCAATTAAGTTCTAGCAGGAATTAATTCTAACCCACACTGATTGCATGTTTGAGTGAATCAGCAAAAAGTCTTGTCTTTACCCTAAAAATCTTTAATTGCAAATTGGCCAAATTTCCAATTGGATTAAAAGATTTAATATGATAACAAAAAATTACAATGTTGTCTAGAATAAATTTTGTATTTTTACAGTCTTTACTTTGTCTTATAACTTTTTTTTTCTTTTAGGATCCTTTCAGTCTGCATAATTCTCTTTATTTTAAATGAGATAGTGATTTATGTCAATTGCGCCATATATTTTAGTATTTTGGGTCTTCTTTGAATCATGAGATACTAACTGGTCAATTTTATTCTTCCTGGAGCTAAAACAATGTGTAACTGAGCTGGCAGAAGAACTTAAGGGAAGTGACTCAGCCACAAAAATGAAACAGAGTAGTAGACTTAGTTTATATCCAAAGCATATTCAACATGTAGGGCACAGAACATAACATTTTGCAGCATTCTAAGGGTATATTCCTGTTTCAAAACTTAAGAACCAGTTCCTATCTATTCAGATTTATGATTATAAACATATAGACATGTTTTATATACATGAATGTGTAAAATCCATACTTTTTTTTTCATCCATTATAGACTGGAGATGTAGGAGTGTTTTGAGACACGTCTATTATGTAAAAGCCAGTTTAACTGAGCTTCCACCTATTAAATTAATGGAAAATATTTCCTGTCTTTGCTTTTATTAACAGTCCTATGAAGATGTGGTTCTAAAAAAGAACTACTATTTTGATGACAATAGTTAACTGAACTTGCCAGCTATTGTTACCAGACTTTTTAAACTCTGTTTTCCTATTGAAACAATACTTATACAGTCATGCTACTGTTAATGTGTGCATCCAGTAAAGTGTGAACATGTTTGTCAGTGTGGCAGAGTGATATGACCCTCAAACATAAAGAAACTCTTGCAAGTTTTATGGAACCCATAGATAAAGGAAAGAAATCTTATTAAGGATGCCACAGTGGGGAAAAGCTGTAGCAGGAACTGACATTGGGGAGTTCAGATACAATGCAGACAGAGATCTATGTGGGAAAAATTTTAACTGAAGTTCATGCTTTATTAAAATCTCACAAAATTATTTCATCTCAAGATAATTAATTAATTTATTCAAGGAAATAAGTCTTCATTCATTGACAGAATTATTAGTTACGGCAACTTTCAGACTCAGTATTACTTTGACTTGTTGTACTGATGCTTTGTACCAGTTTATTTTCTGATCATGTTAATTTGTTAACATTCAAATATTTTTTTGTTTCCCTTCATTATTCTCCATTTCCCTCACAGATCTTTTCTTGTTTCCACTGAATACTTCTGAGGCAGCTTTATTTGCCCTACGTATGAAAATTCCCATACACCTCCTGGGCTAAAAGGAGCCACTTTCAGGTTCAGTGACTATTACAACTTCTTGAAGCTGCTCTGACCTATTCAGTGGCTTTCTGTAGAGTCAAATAACTGGAGGGACAGCAGGGGGAAGCAGGACAGGAAAAGCGGTTTATCAAGTTTTCTCTAGTTGGGGTTAGGCAGGGTCAGCCACACAGAAGTGCTTAGCTTCTCTTTCTGCCTAGTATAGTGCCTCAGATGTTACCCCTTCTCCAACCTTAAAGAAATACACACTTGAAAAAATAACACCATTGACATACTTTTTACAGGATTTCAAAGACTTCTTATTTCAGTGTACTGGAATGAAAACTATCAGGTCCCGGGGGACACCAAAAGACCATACTTGTGCTGACCAGCCTCACCTGGGGCCTGCCTATGGATCTGAGGGCTCCATTTAAGCTAAGGTCTAGGCACCCCCACTTACATGAGTGACATGGTAACTACATATGTGCCTAGTCTTGCTACCTACTCTTCTACCCTGGCTGGGCTTGTTGGATGGGTGTGTGTAGCCTTATCTCTACTCCTGCCTCTAGCCCAGTCTCCTGCCGTTTTTGACTCGTCTTCATGGCTGGACTGTAGACCTTGCCTTGTCTGGGTTGGTCATTGGGACCTGTTGCTGCCACTGCCCCTGATCAGGTACCATCGGACTGCAGCCTGTGGGAACGTCACTGCCCAACCTGGAGTGCTGGCATCACCATGACTCCTGGCTTACCTCCATCCCAGAGCAGCCTCATTCCTTCTCCTCCCTGACAGCCAGGATAGCTTTTTTCTGAGAAAAATAATTTTAAAATAAAACATATATAAATTAAAAACACAAGCATACTTTTTCTAATCTGTTAATGCTAGTAGCAGTTTCACTGAAATATTTAATATAAGAAGAGCTTAGGTATTAAAAGAACTAATTAGTGGGTGTGTATTATGGGATTTCAGTTTCTCATGTTATTGAAATACCCTAATTGATGGCAATGGAGCAAGATACAGCTGGTTTAACTATGAACTTTTTCTGTATTTGTAATGAAGTTTTAAAGCAGACAGCCAGATTGCTTGCGTAAGTGTTTTGAACAAAATCACCAGTACCTGCTAGGATAAGCCTCAGATTAAGTTTCTCATAACATCTGGCCAAGAAACACAGTACAAATTCATTTAGAAAAAAAAGTGCTAATCTAGTTCAGTGATTACTTTCACAGGGCCATCCAAAAATGGATATTAAAATATCAGAATTTAGATATGACTAAGTTTGGCTTATTTAAACTTCAGGTTGATTAACATGGGAATGTAAAAATGAGATGTGCAAAGGGTCTGATACAGTGGGTTCCATCAAAAACTCAACAGCCATTCCCTCAGGAGCCACATTATTTTCCAAAAGCTGGAAGAATATAATCCTTAATAAGAAAGGTGATTAAAGTTTCAGCATTCTGCTCTTTTAGTTTCAGGGAAACTAAGATGAAATCAAGACTGGGTCTCATTTGTGTCACGGTTATGGCTTCACTAGGAGTCTGTTCGTTATTTCCAGGATCACCGACTCAGACATCCTGCTGTCTGTATCAGACTGAAGTTTTTAGCTGAGATCTAAACCCACCACCTAGGTTAGAATTGAGTATTCCATGGCTGTTGTGAGAAAACAAATAAAATGTTACGTGGTCTGGGACCAGGGTCACTGGGATACCCACATTAAGACCAGCTTTTTACTGGAATCTCAGATTAACAGGTAAATATTTGAAAAAATGGTTTATATTTAGTGCTTGCCATGGTCTTATTTTTGTCTCTCTCCACCCCCTTTCAAATTTAAACTATCTCCACTTGACTAGGATGGGAAGCAGAAGTGCTGAAATATCTAATCTTGTAAGACTTCCAGCCCAGCTGTGGAGAATCAAGTGGCTTTAGACAGTTGGAATACAGTTCAAAAGAGCATCCAGAGTTTTTGGTGTTTGTCCAAGCGTTGAGATGCTTTGTGGTTTACCCATCACTCTTTGTAATCCATTAGAAAGTAAACATACTCTGTCAATGTACAAAAATGATATGAAAGTAAATCTGCTCCTGACTTTGCTGTCCACTTGCAGGCATGGTTCTGTCTGCCTTCAATGGGAGTTTCACATAGGGAATGGCTTCATGATTAGACATCTGTACTGCAAATGAGATAATATGTATTAATGTGTGTGTTTTCTCTCTGGAATCAATTACAAGTGAGAAAAGAAAACTGTGAATATAATAACTTTCCCATGGACTGAGACTGTACAGCTACTACCATTCGTCTATGCAATGTAATTCTAGAAGTAAGCATAGCAGAAGAAGCGCAAAATTAAATGGTATGGGCAAATGAAGCATACCCTTTCTCATATGATATTTGAAACTAGAGGAAGAGGCAAAGGATACAAAAAGACTTTTCTTCCTCCAATCACAGAATCTATTAGAGAGACTGAGAACAATACTCATAGACTGCTCTAGAAACAACCCATAAGAAAAACTGCTCAGCTCGTGAAAAACAGTGAGACAGGTTTTACCTGTCTGGTGCAGTGGAAGACAAATGATCTCTTCTATCCTCACATGATGCGTGTAACGAAAACTTAGCACCAAGAAAGGCCATTGTTATGGGTGTTATTGCTCTATGATGCTGTGCAAAATTGGCCCCAAGGTGATATTAAAAGATTTATTGCCTTTAAGGATCTGGAGTGATTCTGGTCACTCATAGGTATAACAGACTTACTCAGGTACAAGACAAAAACAGGCTATTTTTTCCCCAATGAATTCCTTACCTGAGAAGGACAATTTGAGTTGGAGTAGTGAGGTATGGCCATTTTAACTGATCTATCATCTTCACAAAGTCCTGATTTGTCCCCACTCCCCAACAGAGAGCAAAATCTTTGTTTTTCATTGAGCTTCCCAAAATGTCAGATGTTTCTATGTACTTCACTAGAAAAAAATTATTCAGATACAGGATTGGAGGTGAGCCTAAAAACTGAGTTGGATCCTAAAGTCAGTGAGAAGACAGACGAAGTGGTAGATGACTATTTAGACTTTGTAGGTGGAATGATCTGTTTTGCTATACATTGGAAATACTGTAATTACACAGAAGTTGAAATGGTTTCAAAAAGATGAATTTAAACTGAGGATGGATAGCAAGGTATGTCAGTTTCTTGCTTGTGTCATTGTAAATAGGTATGTGTTGCCTTTCTTACCCTCTGTAATTGTGCCTCTGATAAAAGATGTTACCAGGAAGGAACTTTGCAGCCCCCTCAACCCCACACCCCCAGCCCCAGATACAGATTGTCTGGAAGTCCTGGAGACCTTTCAGAATAGGTTAAATCTGCCAAGAATGAGATAGGTAAAATCAGTCCTCTGCTGGGATTTTTGACCTTTTGCTGCTGTTGTTGTGATTTCTTTGTGTTACTTGTTAAATCCCTCCCAGTTCAGAGCTCTGCTGATTCAGGAAGCTCATGAGTGGCCATAAACCCTGCCTGCAGAAAAGGTAATTCATGTGTAACAGTTTCATGTAATGAGAAAGTTAATGTACCTGTTCACTCATGTGTATGCTTATAAACCCCAGGAACTAGTATATTGCAGCTTTCAAAATTTTTAGAATGACATGGAGCTATGAGAGGTTTGCATGACTGTATTTGAAGACGGAGTAACAAGTGTCTCCTTCCAAATCTGCTGGAGAACTGCTGTGGACCTGCAGTGGGCTTGTTTCAGAGTTACAAGGTGACTGCCGTAGTAAAAGGACAGTCTTCCACCTTTCTTATGCACGCAGAAGCAGTGAGGTACCCCCTTCCATACGTTTTCTCCAGTTTCATATGTACTGTCTCATCTTAATCATGTCACCTTGCCCAGGCTTGTGTTCTGACAGCAGACTTGATCCTCTCTGCACCCTATGATTTTCCTGGACATGGAAACAGAAGAGGGAACTACAAGTATGTTGTAATGACTCAGAAATTCTGGTCTTCAGTGTTTCTTTTTAAAGCTGATTCAGAATTTCATCACCAAATTTTATTAAATACAAAAGTCTGAAAAGTGATAGCAGTGACATTTTAAACAACATAATAGGTTTTAATATAAAAGTAAGTAAAAATATAACAGTTAAAAATAGCTTAATCTGTTTGATAACATGCAACTTGGCTCACAGACGGAATTATTTTTTTTTTTCTTTGAAGCACCAGTAACTATGCTATAATAGAAAGCATATAGCAGAATTCTAGAAATGGTCTTTTATTGCTACTAAAATTATTTCTCTTTCTACTCAAAATATGTTCATAATTGATAGATTTCTCATCCATGAGGAGATTGAAAGAACTTTTCCTTTACTGCAGCTAAAATGCGATTGGGGTCAGATTTTAAATTCAGATAACACAGCTCTTTGCAGTACTTTATATTAAAACCAAACTCCAGTACAGCAACAAAGAGCACTTACTTCTATTTAAAAATGAAAAAATATAGACACACTAGATAGCTGATACTTGGATCAAAGTGTGGAAAAATGTTTAATACTGTTCACAAAGTTATTTCAGTGTTATAAGTACAAAGTTAGATCTTATTTCAATTTTTTTATCGTCAACTTTTTAGATTACAGCTTACTGTTAAAGACAGTAGGTAAAAAATAATAGTAGTATAAAAGATGTTTTAAAAAGATGCTTGCATAGCCAGACTTTCATAATGTATTACTACTGAACTGAAACAAGATCATTAAATGTATCAAATAACTAAGCCTGTGGAAAGGGAGGAAGGTTGGTGCAGACTGTTATTTTAATTTAATTCTGTTGAAGTATTTTATAGAATCTGCGAGTGACATTTGTAAACAATGACAAATTTACAGACTGAAAGTTTAATTTTTGACTGTATTGATTACCTTTAATTTGAATATATAGGAAGTATTTACAGTTTGAACATTATTTGTTAACCTGGACCATTAGTTAAAATTATGAGACTTCAAAGTGACCCACTTTATTTACATAGTTGAAAGATTTACAGAATATTGTGACTTAATGATGACTCGACTGATCAGTGGTTAAACCTCTGATGTAGGTAACCAGCTATAGAGGACAATATTGTTCAGTGATGACACATATGATGACTGTCCTCAGCTTTACACTTCTGCCTTGCATAACCCAAAGCATGTTTAAATCTGAAAGTGTGGTTTATTTTCATGTTGCATTCTTATTTTGAACTCCTCCAATGTATTGCCAGAAAAAGAAGACTGTTAACACTGTGCTTTTTCTCTGCTCTTCTTCCTGTGTGTATGCCTGTCAATGTGATTACTCTCTTTAGATTCACTTTAGAACAAACATCCAGAAATGTTAGCTTCAGCTACAGCTTTCTAATCTTTAATTAGATATACTATAGTGATTTGTCAAGGAAAACAGAGAGCCTAGCCTGTGTAATTGTGTTGCATATTGTTAATTTTTTATTTTCTTGTGTATCATTTCATATTTTACATTAACTTCAGGTTTATCATTTATATATACATATGCATACATAAGATGGGATGGATATGTTCAAACTAATTTTGAAAGAGATTTAGAATCCAAAGGGTAGAATTGCTATTTAAAAGATGTCTACCAGGTCTTAATTGAGCTTTTAGACCCAAATGTGTTTATGCAAAGAATACATTGCATAGATTAATGTTCACTGCAGAAGCTAAGCAAATATTCTAATAAAATCTGAGAACATAATTATTAAAAGAGTAATCAATTTTGCAATGTATTTTTTAAATTTTTGTTCATTAAAACTGGGCTTTAAAAGGTGCTTTCAATGGATAGCATCAAATACCTAAGTAAGGCAGTCTGTGAACTTCTCATTACTATAGTCCCTAGTGGTCACAACTTGTACCTCAAAATAGCCTATGAAACAGACCAGTATTCTGTTTTCATGGGACAATATTAAGGTATGTAGATTATGATCTGACACAAAGTAAGATGAATTCCTGTGATGATAAGCTGAATCTTCGTTTATCTAAAATCAAAATAAAATCAAACACCTTTCTATTTGGGTATGATACAGAAATGTTTGAACAGTTCTTCACAGCATTTTTTATGATTTGAAAGTGAATTTATCAAGGCACAGAAATATTGCAAATACAGAATGATACAAATATCAGTGGAAGTGAATAACTTACAAGTCACTTTCCAGAAGTAATAAATTAATTTAGTTGGGACTTGTTAATGAAAAATGTCAGTCCATCAATATTGAACAATTAGCTGGAAGCATAGCAGTCATGTCTATGCTTTCACTTAAAACACCTAGGTTCTAACATGAGGGAGACATGACAGGATAGTCAGTGATCTATTGGTCAGAATGCTGCCTGCAGTTATACAGAGAAACATCCTGAACTTCCATTTCTAACCCTCTGCATCTTCCTGCATCTCCTACATTCTCCTATGGTTGTGGTAGTTCTAGGATGAGCTTTTATGAATGTCTCCTGTTGAAGCATTTTTCTTGGTATCAATAATTAAATGTTCAGTAGACATGAGAATTATTGTGATTGACTTTGGGTTGGGGTACTGAGTATTCTGTTGTCCTCTTTCTGCATAGAATGTGAAAAAAAAAATTTATAAGGCTCAAGAATATTGTTTGTGACAGGAAGACCATTTCCCACAAAGATTCAGAATTAGAGAGTTAAAAATATAAAATGATAAGTCATTTATTAAAGTTTATTTGTGCACATATTTATGAACTTATTTATGAACAGCTAGGGTAGCAATATTTCTCATGTACTAGCTGTGCATAATTTGCCAAATCTTAACCCAATACCTCTTTTTACCTCCTGACCTTTTCCCCACCTCTGGATTTCTCTACACTGTTTGTTCTTTTCCACCTGAATAAACCTTTAAATTTTTCTACCTTTAAGAATTTTTTGTCAAACTTGGGAAGCAGAAGGTTAATCTCAGAGTGAGCTGTATTTTCAGCTTTTTCACACAAAATAAGATTCAGTCCTTTTTAGCAGTCTTACATGATTAAAAGCTCACAACTTTGGAAACTGGTCAGAAAGTGAGCTAAATGAGGAAAAAGCACAAAGTAACTCAGTGGATTTGTCTGAAAAGCTTTCCTCCTTTGAAAGGATTTAATTTTACTTTAAGCATAAATGAGAAGTGTTTGAGACATCCAAGGTCCCAGGGGAACAGAAAAACTACAGAATAAAACTAACGTGTCTTTTGATACCATTGTCGATGTCTGCAATGACAATGCCAGGGATGATTATATTTAGAGACTGAATCAACCTTTCACCACAGGAAAGGCTTAAAGTTTATTGGTACTGCACTTTTAGGGAGTTACAGATAAAAACTATAACATAATATCATACTTAGCCAAGGAATGAAGTAAAAGCTTTTCTTCTAATGGTATCAGTTTATCTTGTTTCATATGATTTCATTTAAAACAAATGTCATTCATTAATTTTACATTAATAAATTAAGTGATAGGTTACTACCAAACTTAATCACTTTTCATTTCAAAGCAGGACATGTACCCTCTACCTTACTCTTAAAAGTAAGCACCATGTTGTGTAATAAAACAGGTTTGGTCTATCTTTTCTAAGTAGGTTAATAAGGCTGGTGCTGTATTCTCTCCCCAGCAGACTAGATTTACTCTTTTGCTTTTTAAAGCCTAATTTTCTTATAATCTCAAATTAATGTAAGAAAGGTCTCTTACAGGGGAAGTCTCTGAAAACATTCATAAACCTTGATTTGAATTCTGTCACACAGATGGAAATATGCCTTAGGAAGGCCGAAACCAGCAGTGTGATAGCAGTGTGTCTCTATATAGCTCAGGCTTTTGACATACTATTGCCGGTGTCCATAGTAAGCAGTCCCTCAGGATTCCATTTTTCATTTGGAAATGCAGAGAACTCTAATGTGGGGCTAAGACACAGAACGGTTCATGGTTTCTAATCTGAAATTATTTTCCTTTGGAAGCCTGTGAAACGAGATGTGTAGTTTTATCTTTTGTTACAATAAGAGTCTTCAAATTCAAATTTGAACTTTTTAGAGGTGTCTTTTATTATTCTTGTATGTGGTAGAATGAGCATCTCACAGAGTTCTGCTTTCATCCCCACAAACAAAATTTTATTGATAATTCATTTCAGCAGATCTAATTATTTTTTTTCTGAAATTTTTTGTCTATAGAATAGTTAGAAGTAAAAGAAGAGAAGAAAAAAGGGGCAATGATATAATTCATTTTGTTACAGATTCTGACAGGGAAAGTGGATTACAAATGTCTGTGACCACAGAACAATATCTGAATGCCCAGAAATTTTCTGCCCAAGTTCAAGTGCAGACAAATATCCAAATACTTTTGAAAGTTTATTCCTAGATTATTTTGCTAGTAGGTGGGACCAATGCAATCAAGTCTGAGAGCAATGACACAAGAGTGCAATTTCATTTTTGTGATGACAGAAGGCATATATGTAAGTTAGACAAAACGACTGAAAATAATTCCATTGAGTAACCAAAGAGTCAGTCTCATTTAAGACCTCTTAATTCAAATGAACAGCACATTTTTTTTGCCTTCAAAAGGCCAGACTTCAAGAAATTAAGGAAAGTTTTTTCATTAACTCAACTGAATCAATTGGGCTGAGATTAGAGAATTAAATTAAGCTAACAGTTTATTTAAAACAATAATGATAAAAGAATAATTGGAATTTGTATCTCAAACAAAGGGTACAAGCTGTAGGACATGGCTCCAGGCTCAGCTGGATAAACAGCCACTTCAGAAAGGATATTAGAAACCAGCAAAGAAGAGTATATCTTAGAGGTCAAAAAGTGTAGAGGTAAAATGAAAACTGGAACAAGTCAAGCTGAGTTAGACCTTGCAAAAGAAATGAAAATTAAAACCTATTTAGCTATACAAATTGAAAAAATAACAAAGAAAAACAAAGTGGAATCGCACTACATTGCAGGAAGTGATGGATATAGATGGTAATCTGTCAGTGACCCTAAAAACAGATGAATGTTTTATGAAGGTTTTGAATGGAATTGTTAATCATTACTGCAGACAACAGTGAAGAATTGAAAGCTACACATAGCATAGAAAACTCAAAGAAAATAATGCACTCATGCTAGTAAATTCAGGTAATCCATATCACAGAAATCCCAAGAACTGTGACAGAAAGTTGCAAATATAGAATATTTGGAAAAAGCATTTAATCAGCTTCTCAACCTCAGGATCATGCCATCTGACTATAAGAGAGCTAATATGGTGCCTTTGCAAGAAATCATGGGGGGAAATGGGTTGAAAAGAACAAGTTTGCTTGATCTGAATATGGTACAATATTACTTAATAATTAAAAAAATTGAAGTAAATTGAGACAAAAATGTAAGTTTTGTTTACAAAAGCAAATTAGGCCAGAGAAAATATTTTGCATTGAACATCTAGCAGATGTAGTTGATTCTATAATTGATATTGTTATTTGTTATTTTATTATTATTATTATATTTAATATAATATTAATGTTGTTATTGTTAATTCATAAATGAGGTTACTTGGGGGAAGTCTAGGATGCAGTTATTGTCAGCTCATTGACTGTCCCATATGAAAATGACTACATGGCTTGTAGACCAGACCTGGATCATGCCTGCTTAACTTGTCTCAAAAGCAGCTGATCGTGCCTCAGTAACTTCACCACAAATACAGATTTTTTTTTTTTTTTTTTTTTGTAACTGTCTTTAAGCTAGTAGATTTTGGGTTAGGTTCACAAGAAAATTTCATCAGAGGGATGAAGTCTGGAAAATGGAAAGTACCAAATATATGTAGGCATCTAACTGAATGGCCACTGACTATAGCAGTCCAGATGGTCCTATGTTAACTGTTCTCTCCATGCCTAGGACAGTTTTTATAGCAATGTGCTTGTTAGCTGTGATCAGACATGTGCTTAGTGGTTGTTCTGTTTTTTCAGGAAAATCTTTTGTTAAATTCATGCAGTGAGTAAGGAGGAACTGCAGATAGTAGCACAGTTGGACTGATTTTTAAAAGCAACAGCTTTTAAAATGATTGCAGGCCATGTGTTTGTTTGAGTCACAATGGTGAGAGCCAAAATCAATGACATAGTAGTGTAATGCTGCCCTTGCCAACAGCTTTCAGAGCTTTAGTTGTTGAAAAGTTATTCCCCTCAAGGCTTCAGGGATTTTAAAAATCAGGCTGTTACAGTTTCACATATAATGCAAAACTTGGTAGTTCTTGACTTCTACTTAAGATTATCAATGGGATGAAGAAAAAAACTATCTCACTAATGCAGTTTTAGTTGTTACAACCCTGGCGGAAAAGGTCATCAAAAGTCTTGCTTGTTTACTCTGACTGAGGCGAGAATGCATTTGTAGTGACTGAGGTTTGTGTGGAATTTTTTATATTGTTTATTTTTTTCCATATCTCTAAAATATACAGAATGTTAGAATTGGTATGCAGGTTTGGTTTTTTTGTTTGTTTTTTTTTTTCACTTTAAGGCAGAAACTATTAATCGTTGTATGTTCCATACTTCTGAAGAGGCAATGATGAAATAACTCAAAAATGCTAAAAATCATAAATTCAGAGAATAATTTAGGTTGGGAAAGACTTTTAAGATCATTGAGTAACATAACACTGCCAAGTCCACCACTAAACCATGTCCCTAAGTGACACATCTACAGATCTTTTAAATGCCTCCAGGGATGGTCATCAACCCAGCATGGCAATTTAAATATTACTTTTTTTTTTAAACTATTATTTTGACTATCTTTTTATCTCAGTTGTTGCCTCCAGACAACCTTTGGTTTAATATATCTGCTGTTCCTATTCCCTCTTGCAACTCATTTTGTTGGATTTGGGAAGACTTGTCCTTATGATTCAACTAGATCATTTCACACTTTACATCATTATCTTTTAGGTGGTTGCTGTAACCTGTCTGGTATGATACCAATTCTGTGATGCTACAGCTGTGGCATCTGGGGAGCTGGCATATGAGGTGGTAAGTCTCAGAACGGGGCCCTGTGAGAACCTATTACAGAAGCTTTGGTCACAAAGACAGTTATCCACATGAAAACACAGTACATTCTATGATTCTATGATTCTATAATACATGCTTGCTCAGAGCATAAGAAAGTTGAGCTGAAATTGAAATGCCCTTCAGGAATCAGAGGTCAGCCTCCTATCCAAAATTCTGATGTTGAAACTTTCTAGTAAATGTTTTCTTTTGCATAGATGTTAAAGAAGAGTAAGGGAATTTACTTTTTTGTTTTCCTAAATCTAGCTACAGTCCCAGTATGATTTTGGAATAAAAATGGCCTAGTGACAGGTATCTCAGTCCAGAACTTTGAAGACCAAGTCTTTCATTCCTTCCCTGATAGAGCTTTCTCCATTGCAACCCCCTTAGCCCCTCTGTGACTTAATTCCCCATTTGTTAATCTGACAACAAGGTGTCATTATGACTTTGGTACTGTGAACTCACATACATTAACAATATGCTAGCTGACACCCAATTATTGTAGCAACAGAGGCTGAATAAGGGCCATGGAAAGGTAAAATAGAATCTCTGCTGTAGTATGCCAGTATTTTTGTATCTCTGGCATTCTTAAACACATCCAGTCCCGAGAAAAGCCCCTCAACTTTGCAGATGTAGTTAAATGTACATAGAATCACAGAATGTTTTGGGTTGGAAGGGACCTTTAAAGGTCATCTAGCCCAAGCTCTCTGCAATGAGCAGGGACATCTTCAACCAGATTGCTCAGAGCCCTGTCCAACCTGACCTTGAATGTTTCCAGGGATGGATCATCTACCACTTCTCTGGGCAACCTGTTCCAGTGTTTCACCAACCTCATGGTAAAAAATGTCTTGCTTATATCTAGTCTGAATCTACCTTCTTTTAGTTTAAAACCATTACCCCTTGCCCTATTGCTACAAGCCCTACTAAAAGGTTTGTCCCCATCTTTCTTATAAGCCCCCCCTAAGTATTAAAAGGCTGCAGTAAGGTCTCCTCCAAGCCTTCTCTTCTGCAGGCTGAACAACCCCAACTCTCTCAACCTTTCCTCACAGGTGAGGTGCTCCAGCCCTCTGATCATTATTGTGGCCCTACTCTGGACCCACTCCAACGGGTCCATGTCTTTCCTGTGCTGAGGACTCCATAGCTGAATGCAGTACTCAAGGTGGAGTCTCATGAGAATGAAATAGAGGGGCAGAACCACCTTCCTCAACCTGCTGGCCATGCTTCTTTTGATGTAGCCCATGATACAGTTGACTTTCTGGGCTGCAAGCACACATTGCTGGCTCATGTCCAGTTTTTCATCCAATATGTAAGGACAAGGAAGTAAAATCTTGTACAGTGTATTCGTGAAGCTAAAAGAAATGCTCTCTGGCCCTGATAATAGCAGGAGTGAAACACATGGTCTGATTTGGGAATGAGGAAGGCTTATTTACTGCATTCAACCACTTAACTTTAATATTTTTTCTGAACTTTTTTTTTTAACATCTATTTCTTTCTCTTTCACTTAACACATCTCTTTTAGTTACAGTTTCAAACTACCAAGTTATCTTCAGATAAATTGCATTGCATTGGCCGAGATCTTGTTGCTCTTCTTATGGTTGATTAGTTCCAACTGATACTAATGGTAGCTGAGATGGGGTCCAGCTTAGTAAGTTTATGATTTGCTGCATACTTATTCTGTAACTTAACTTTCTTCTGTCAAGTCAGAGTCATTTTTCATTAAATATCTCTTCTCATGAGTGCACTTGTTCTAGTTTATAAAAACTCTAGACATTTTTACAAAATTTTATTGGATGCAATGCTCAGTGGGGAAGAGATGAATGGGGAAGCCACAGATATGTGGTTTTCTTTCTGACATGCTGGATCCCACTGTAACTAAACTAGTATATAGATGATCCATGAACAGGAAGGTTTTAAACTGCCTAACTACTTCACTGAAAATTTAGACTGATATTGAAATTTCACCTTCATTGCACTGTGGTAAACAGATGTTAATTTATACGCTTTACAAGTTGGGCATTTTTAGTATTGTGATGCCTAACTAGAGCATATATGTCTAAAGGCTGAAATTTCAGGTCTAACTAGAAGTTTGATGGGGAACGGCAGCTGAGGCTTTTAAACTTGTTTTAAAAATATCAGGAGGTGAAGCTATTTTTCTCTTTGGAAGAGTCTTTTATTGAAGGGAAAATATCAGGCGATTAACTTGCACTAAATGAAATACGTATTATCAACTAATAAACACTTACTGTACTTTTCATGCACTTCAGGGGTCAGGAAAAGCTTAATATAAGATGATATGTGTGGCACCAAGAAGCATAGTTTACATGCATATATATGCACCTGCATTAGAGACACGGAATAGAAACAATAATTACAAGTATTTCTGACTAATTTCTCCATCACCAAGTGAAAAGTTTTATTAAGTATAACATGTAATTATAAAAAGTTTTACTGCAGAAAGCCAAAGTGCTAACTTTTGCAGGGAAAGTTTTATTATTTACTTTCCCTGTGTGTAACACTGTAGTGAGGCCTCATTCTAGTCTTCCGTGAAATTCTAGGAACGTGCATGAGTTATTTTCATGCTTACTTGGCTGCCACAATAGAAAACTGCAAAGTAGGAGTTTTATATAAAAACATGCAAGCAATAACTGTCTGCAGCTGCCAGTTTGTAAGACTGCTTCCTCAAAAACAATATCAAAATTATAAGGTTTAGAAACATTGCTCTTACCAGAGCACAAATGCATTAGTAAATATTTGTGAATGTTATGTAGCATTTAAATAGTTTTGCGAAGAATTTTGAACAAAGAGTAAGCATTATTTTATTACAAAGGAAATGGATTTTGAATCAGAAAATATGAAAGGGCATTGCAATGACTTAATTTGGATGTATTTGGTGTCCAGAGCTTTTCCTGTTGCAAGGTAAGAGGTTTTTGGCATAAACATTTGGTTAAGTGGCCAACAGAGAATTCTTATCCAGATGTCTGGGAGTTCTTAGGCATATAGGAAGCTATTTTGACCTTACATTGAGTTTTAGTAGTATTAGTACAGCAGAAATCTTTAACTTTCTGCCTAATAAACTTTATTAAATCACCCAGGTAGAAGATACATAACTATTGAAATTTAGGTGGCATTTTGATTTGATCTGTGGCTTTTGCTGATTTTTACTCAGTAATGATTTTTTTTAATAAGTGGTTTTAAATCAGAATACTCTAAATAGCTATATTTCCTTTACTGTATTTCTGGGTAAATTACATTTGATGGAATTCAACAGAACATGTAAACCACAAGGCTTAGATCAACAATATTGTGAAATAATTCTTTCATCTTTTCATTGTCTAGAGTGACTTCAGACACATTTATTCAGCTGTTCCACAGACAGAGACTGTGAACTAGTAAAAACTCACTGCATATATACTGTACTGAATAACTCCAGAATAGACCGGTTATATCTCATACAAAATATGTTTATGTCTGACAGTGCTAGACTGTCAAACTGAACCCTTACCTAGAGAGGTTTCCCGTCTCTATGTTATAATACCTAGAGAAAGGAGAGACAACTTCTAGCGACAGCCTACGGTGGAAAATCAGTTAGGAATTCGGAGATTTGAATTACTGATTCTGAAGCCATAAAATCTGACAAAACATGGATTTGGAGATGGACCTCATTTTGACCTCTTTGTCTCCTGTCTATCTTGTGCACAGTTGACTCTATCTGCAATACAGAAAGAATATCTCTGTCTGCAACACAGAAGTAAAATAAAATAACAATAGGGCAAAAGTCTTGATTTCTTGAGGATGAGGATCAATTATTACAGCATTGCCTTCCAGCTTTGAGGGGTGTCCTAAACATATATAAATTCTCTCTGAAGAAAGAAACTCTATTGATGTAAATGCTCAAAAAATAACAATCCTAACATAAAAAAATTGTGCTTCACTTTGCTCACAGAAGCTACTGTAATGGATGAGAAAACACTTTTCTGAATCAGGTTCCTATTGTACAATCTGACCCTTTTAGCAAAGTACCAAAAATAAGTCGACAACTTTCAATAACAAACGCTAATAAGAATTTGTTACAAATCAATTGGCAGTGGAAGATCAAATAAAGGATGGGAAGCAACAAATACTTTGAAAATAATGCATATTTTTACACTAGTTATGGATGTCAGAGTTAGTACTCTAAATGAAAGAAAATTGCTCTAAAAAATAGAAAAATGCGTAAGCATTCAGACTGGGCATACAAGTGTGACCCTCACTCTTGGTAAATAGCATCATTTTAATGTATGTCTTTACTAAGATGTGTTGACTTGTGCTGTAATAATGGAATTATTACAAAGAATAGTATATGCAGTTCAGGTAGATTGGATGGTCTGTCTGTCCCCATGCCTGTACTTCCATTTTAATTGGAAAATGTCAGTTCCAAGACAGCAAATCTTCTTATGGAAACATACCGAGGTGGGTTTGGGTTTTGTGTTTTTTTCTGAAAAGTTCTTAAATTTATCATGGATTTATTTGATTTTGTAGTATTTTTTAAGCAAGCAAGACATCAACATAAAAGTTTTTAGGTCATTTACCTAGAAGGGCCAATATTTTAAGTTTCTCTGAATCCTGATATGAACTTGACTTCTTTCACTTGCTAGATTAAGTGGTAACCATCAAGCTGTTGGCTGTTGAAGGTAATTATGCAGCTCACTCTATGTATAGATACTAGAACTGGTCTGAAAGGGGCACGCATACAAAATTCAGAAGGATTCATTGTTCCCTTTGAGCAGAGTAAAAAAAAAAATTGTTTCGGCTGGATTATTAGCGAGATCTTGCTACCACCTTTTCTGCCCATCATTTGCTCTTTTTAAAAACTACAGCATGGCTCATTTTCCACATTCCTCTTTTAGTATAAGCTTTCATCCTTCCTGAAGGATGCAATATGGTGTTTAGTTTTTGATTCACATGGCATATTTTGAGCAGTATGTCTAATAAAGACATACACTCTCCTGGTCGTCTGGTCTATTTGGATAGTGGTAGTTCATTAAATTGATGCTGAGAAAATCTGTACTGTTGGGACTCTCTTCTGTTCCTGAGCAGGGATTTAGTACCTGCTGACAATTCTTCTGTTAATTAAGATCCATACCTAAGCCCAAGTGAACTTTTAACAGAGAACTGCTTACTCAGCATGAGAAGGGAAAAGGAAAGGAAAAGAAAAGAAAAAAAGGAAAAGAAAAAAAATAAAAGAATACTGTGGCATCAAAGCAAACTGTAAACAGAAGAAAAGGATTTAAACAGTTTTGTCATTGGATGTCTTTATCTAGAATAGAACTGCAGTTTTTTTAAAATATGAAAAATAAAAAATAAGCAAATAAGCTTGTATTAAACGTACTCTGACAGAAATATTTGCCCTGCAGCACCCAAATAGGTAACTCTGAATGCTTAAAAGCTGCCCTAAGAAAATGCAGGAATTTTTTTTTTTCTCCTCATTTCATTCATTCTTCCACAGTGACCATTTTCTCTTGCAAAACAGGTCTATGGGTTTCCTTTAAAGACCTTTACTATTCATATTTTCATCCTTTAATGACCGTGCAGTATTATTTAAGGATCTCATTATCCTGAATATCATATTTTGTTTCTTTAGTTCCTGTTCTGATTATTTTTCTGAATATCCCCCCATGTATGAAGTTCTCAGATTACCTCAATTCTAGACATTGTAATTTTTAAATTAGCTGATGGAAAGATTTCACTGACTACACATAAACTGTTCAGTTTATGTGACTACACATAAACTATTTAATGATTGGTTTTGAGCACAATCTCATATTGGACATTTAGAAAATATATTTTCTTATCTGGAATAAAGCTAATGTGATTACTAACATATGTATTGGCTCAGGTGAATGCCTTATTTGTTTATTTATTTATATATGAAGATGGATCTCTTTTCCAAATATCACATCATCCCAAGTCGTGTCTTTGGGAACTTTTAAGCAGATGTTAAGGTACTGATAATGAAAACCTACTTTGTGTTCTGCCAGCTCTGCACAGATGCTCTGGACAACTACTTTAAGGGTAGAAAAAACAAATCTTTCAAACTGCTGAAAATCAAATGTATACTATAGCAAGGAGTTAAAATATCACAGGATAACTGCTGAGAGAGCAGTTCATGAAATACAGACAAGTAGACTATTATATTACTCTCTTCTATTGACTTCTAAAATCTTTATGCTGATCCCCTCTCTCCGAAGTATCCCACTGACTAACAAAATAATCAGATATCTTTAGTAGACAGCAGGCTAAATTCCAAGTTACAAATCCATGCAAACTTTACATGTACTTGTTTAATTATTTTTTTTTTCTCTCTCAAGTCTGTGTCTTATTCAAGAAAGGAGCTGTTAGTTCAAAATGTGGTCGTTGATGTGTAAATCTGTCTGTTACAAAACTTAATTCCAGGCAACTCATTGCTGCTTATGCAAAGACATTACACTTTAGCAGTTGGGTAATCTCTCTTCAGTCAAGGATAACTTACTACTGTACCACAGCCAAGTGTCCCGTATTAGAAGACAGCAAAGAAACATGAACCATAGAGTTGTAATTGTGTGACCAGTGTCCAACAAAATTGCTGAGTGCAATACAGAACTATTTTGTTATAGCATCCCACATAGACAATGCCTTCAAGTTTTGCGGTTTGATATAGTCTTAATAGAAAACAACAGAATTTTGGTAGATGAAAAACTGATTTACTGTATGAAGTAGATCAAGAACTCTGCATAAATGATGGTCTAACCGAGTCTAAAACCTGTTTCACTCAACTGTTATTTTTTACGACAATGATTTACTTGGAAGTATACTTTGAGTATAGATGTGCAATAATCATATAAGCATTTTACTGTGCACCTCTGGTACTAATATATTATGCTTTTTATAAACGAGAATGTAAAACATACATATAGGAAGCATTTTGGCTAATGAAGTTCAATGTAAAGAAAAATTTCTAAAGAAAAGAGGGAAATCATCCATCAAGAGAGGGAAAATGTGAGCAAAACAACACAGAAGGGAAAAAGAGGCCAGCTCAACTTTCTAAGAATTGATATTGAATTTCAAAAACATTTTAAAATTATTTTTTACATAAGATAATGGATAAAAAGACAATCAAGAGAAACAGTCCTTGGGAAAGGATGTCATTGCCTTAAATTCTATAAAGTCTTGAAAGGCCATAGTGACTCTACAAGCTAGCATCATCTGTCAAGAGCTTGTAAGTTGCCCAGTGGCATGGATGTAGCCTGTGGCACAAGGTGTACCCAGAGAGTGCATTCCTAATGCCAACAGCCTTACCTCAACTCAGCCTGTGTTAAGTGTGATACAAAAGGATGGCTCAGGGGTGGGATGAATCAATGAGGTGAGGTATAGGAGCACTTTAACAGGAAAAGATCCACAGCATATTTTTTTCAGAGATTCTGAATGAGACCATGTCTCTACTTCAGCTGTTATGGCTCAAACAGGGAACTGGTATCACAGAAGTGTTTCTGATATCAGGAGTGACACGTCATGCAGAGACCCATGGTAGTCAGCAAGGCTCCATCTTTTACAATTAATATTGGAAACATGTTTTAACTGAAAGGTTCTCAGGGAATGTGGTGCATTTCTTTTTCAGGCTAAATATAAAGCACACTACACATCTTCATTGTTCCACTAAAAACACAGAAGGTCTTTTAAAAATATTAATCTGCTTGAACTATAGTTTTCTATTTACTAGTAAAAGCAATGACATTTGTTTAGAAAATATATATCTATTATTTTTCTCAGAAATTCAATAAAAAAACTAAGTTTTTTCATCAGGTCAGAATTATGGCATGCTTATACCAATATTTCAGTTTTATATATTATCCTCCCTGGTGCTCTGTGACAAAAAATATGTTCTGAAGCATTTAGAAATTGGTGACAGCGCAGACTTTTGACCTTAATCCACAATTAAGCCGCTGAACCACAGCCAGATCAATTATAAAGTTCACAGCACTCATGTCTCATATTAAATGCAGCTTGCCATGGAGAAAAGGCAGGAAAATGGAGCTTAGAACTCATAGCTTGTTTTTTTCTCTCAAAAAATGTCTGTGATGACTGTGATCACACAAAGTACTGTTTCAAGTAACTGTTCAAACAGATTAGACTCGGGCAGGTGGAGCATCTTATTCCACTGCAGAGTCCTTCAGTATATTTCTGTTTGAACATTGTGATGGATAGGCTCATTGCTGGATATAATTAGTTTCAAAATTGTTTTACTTTAAAAAAAAGTTTCAGCTGTTGTTATGACTTCCTGTGAGTAGAATTTGTAAGTACTTTTTGTAGATTACTACATAGGTGCAAGCACAGAGATATGGTATAAGGATTTCCATGACTGACAGCTACTTTTGGATTCAAAGCTCTATATCCAAATCCAGATGGGATATAGTCTTTATAATGATACCTAATTAGTTGTTGCAGTTCTTCCATGTGTTGAATTTGATGCAGGCTTCTGTGCACTACCCTGGAAAGGAGTGTATGCCAAGTATGTACTGTGCTGGAACAGTTTTCTGCTTTTGGCCCTGGAGATTGTGCACTTGTTAACACAGGAGATACACTGTATATAAGGGTCCTCCCTTTTACTGAGTAGAAAATAATTTATATACTAGCATTCTAACCAAGAGAAATTCTTGCTCTTACTCCAAAGCTAGAGCAGATGCCTCTGAAGTATGACATTCCCTGCTCAGGACAGCTCTCTTGAAACCTCATCAGGAATAATGTAGGGTACTTGAATATATTATACTTGGAGCTCCATCATCTTAAGATTATAGTAAAGAGCATGTAATACACATCTAGACAGCCTCTGGAAATAATCTGTTCCACATTTGAGGGTTTTGTTATATTTTTAAAGGCAACGTTTTCAGGTCAAGATTGAGAAAAAAAAATCCTAGGAATTTTTGTCCAGCTTGAAACAATTTCATGGCCCTGATTTTTAAAAGATGCCAGCTTGAAAGGGCTCTCAGTACATATCCCATAAAAATGAGCATGTAAAACCACTTGAGAAAAACCTGACATTGGTCCCTACACTATAAACTTCTGTTGAACTCATATGACTGACTGAAAACAAGGATAAACCCTCAGGTTCTAATGACTATCTTAATACATATTTACTTGTTCAGATATTTCACAACCATGCCTGAGTATTGGTATTTCTATTTTGTAAAATATCTTGGAAGGTGATGTGAAAGATGCAGTAACATTATAACAGAATTTAATACATGTAAATGCTGCTTCAGTATTATTATTTTAATTTATCTCCATATCTTCTCGTTATTTTCTCATAAAATATGTTTTTACATTGATTTTTTTTTTCTCAATTCCTCAGGCTTTTGTTACTTTTCAAAGAGTAAAAGTTTGGAGAAGAGAAAAAATTCTAAGGGGAAAAAAAAAAAGCAAATATGCAAACTAATTTCTGAACTATTAATAATAATTGTTACAGACTTTCTGGAGGGATCTGGAAAAAGAAGCCTTTAATCTCAACTAAATAATGATGTTATTGAAACCATATTACAGAAATTGTTTTAAATCTCTTTATAGTTCCTTCCCATTTAGTATAAAAGCAGATTTATGTGTAATTTAATTTCTGAGGCTCAATTCGCTCCTGCTAATTGTGAAGGTCTTAGCCACAAGCAGAAGCCCCTCCATGGCTCTTATTGCAATCCAAAATGTATCAAAATAAATACTGATATTTACTTGAACATCTTTAATAAAAGTAAATTAAAGTAACTTTAAAGCCGAGTATGAATACGATATAGGAAGTTAATAGAGTTTAACTAAGCCACTTTGAAATTCATTAATTTTTGTGACGAGTTATGTTTAAACAATCCTCATGAAAAGTGTCAGGATGCAACTAACACTTGTATTTCCTTTGAATTTTAGTCATTTCAGTGACGACAAAGACAGGCTGAGAGAGTTGGTCTTCTTTAACCTGGAGAAGGCTCTGGGCAGAACTTAGAGCAGCCTACAAGTACTTAAAGGGGGCTTCAGGAGAGATGGGGAGGCACTCTTTATCAGGGAGTGTAGTGATGAGATGAGGTGTAATGGTTTTAAACTGAAAGAGGGTAGATTTAGATTAGATATTAGGAAGAATTTTTTTACTGTGAGGGTGGTGAGGCAGTGGAACAGGTTGCTCAGGGAAGTTGTGGATGCCCCATCCCTGGAGGTGTTCAAGGCCAGGCTGGATGAGGCTTTGAGCAACCTGGTCTAGTGGAAGGTGTCCCTGCCCATGGCAGGGGGGTTGGAACTTGATGATCTTTAAGGTCCCTTCCAACCCCAACCATTCTATGATTCTATGATTCTATGTTTACGTGGGGAAAAATACAAATTGCTGTCAGAACAAAACTTTGCAGTGGATAGCTCTACAGTCATAAAATGTATAGTACATACTGAAAAGATGGTAAATTATATTTTGACTTTTAAGAAAGTCACACATTTCTGATAATGTATTTTTATTATTTTTTTAAGAACGTTGAAGAATCACTGTATGCAGATAATGGAATACATGCACGTGGCCACAGTGGTTTTTTTCTAAAAACTGAGAGTGACATCAGTGATGATAACATGGTGATTCCCTAGGAATGTGATTTATGAGCCTCTGGCACATGAATTGTAAGGGCGGTTGATTCAGCTGTTGTCTGGAAAGATTTACTCCAACAGAAGGACATGTGGCATCTTAATTCCCATCCTTTAACAGTTTATGCCTGAAGAGGATATTTTTCAAGTGCACCTGCATATAGGCCCTAATTTAAAAAACATGCTGAACTGCTGTATTACTTGATAGATGCTATTGGTGTTCCCTTCTTTGTCCCTTTTGACTTAACAGCAGGTATGTTACTGGTATTTGCAGATGCTTTTTTCTGATTATATTCTTGCTTCAAGAGGAGGTGTCTTTCTACAACGACTGTGCACAGAGCATATAATCTTCACAGCAGCCCAACCTATACTATAACAACACCTAATACACCCAGGGGAAACCACAGAAGTGACTGCATATTTGACTGAAGCTATAGGAAAAGGAGACTTCCCACCACAGTAAATCAGTGCACTAAACCAAATAAAGCTAAACAGCATTACTCCAACCAATTCCAAAATATCTGGGGGGAAGGGGAGGTGGGGAGGAGGAAGCACTTAGCCTCGGAGCTGACTGACCCTGGAGAATAATGCATGTGGTGTTGGGCTGCAAGCAGTATCCATGTACTGTGCTCCTCTGTGACCAATTTAGTTCAGAGCTATAGGACTCATCTGTATCTGTGTGAGAGAGATGTAAAAATGACAGATGAAAATGATGCAAGCTATTTTTCTGGTTGGAAAACACACTGAGCATCACAGCTATACTGCTAAGGGAAGAAGTGGAAAGCAGAATAGGGAAGACAAAGTAAGGCAAGATCTTCTACTTCATGCTCACACTAATGAATTCTTTCATTTACAGATTTTCTGGGATTACTATATGATGATATGAAATATCTAATGTTATACACACAGATTTTCTATCTGAATTCTTGCCTGACATATAAAAAAGTCACAATAAACTCATATCTTTTAAAAATCCTATATATTAATGCAAATGGTATTTTAGGGGATGGAAGGGTGAATTAATATCATTATTTTCTTTTTCAAAACCAACGGAAAAAAATCTACAAACAACCTGGCAGTTTTTAAGGAGACTGGGCTTTCCTTGTTGACACCCTAAAGTCTGTAGACAGAATAAAATTAGTCAGTTGCTTTGAAAGACAATGTATTTGTCTCACTTCCTGAAGAAATTGTTGTGTAATCAGATCATGTATTGAGTCCTGTCAACCTGTGACAGACTGAGTATACAGAACAGGATCAAGCTCCTGAACAGATTTTCTGGTGTTTAGATATTTTCTATGCTTACTCTTCAATAACTTTATAGCTTTAATAATCAGTAGCTGTTTACAGAGGTGAAAAAAGATTATTCCAAAGAGAGATAAGGCTTTACCAGAATTAATATGTTTAACAAGATGAGTCTGTGAAAAGGACTCAGTAAGTAGTGGTCAAAAAAAAAATAAAATCCTTCTGTCTGCCCTAATTTATTGCACATAATAGGCAAATGACAGTATTTAACTGATGAAGACACATTTTGTGCACCACCAAGAACAGATAAAAGGGTCAGAAATGGATGTCACCTTGGACTATAAGTCTATGCCTATGCTAACAGGCACCAGGTCTGCCCAGGGGTGCTCACTGGTGCTCAGGCCAGTTGGCCTCGAGTAGCCAATCATAGTTAATAAACGATCATGGCCTTTAGAACAGTGTGAGTGCATTCAATCTGCCTGCTGGTAATGACCTCTGCAATGATGTGGCTGTATTTGGAAACTGCTGGGAGAATAATGGCTGACATGGGCCAGAAGTATGCTAGACACCATGCTATCAATTTAAAAGTACAGATGATCAGATTCCAATGCTAGATGATATTTCTGGTCATTCCAAGTCCCTACCCACAATCCATTACTATTAAATAATACAGGAATCTTCCATAAGTCTTGCTATACAGAAGAGATGCTGAGTTCATAAAGCTATTTCTATAAAACAATGTGTTTGTCTTGGAAAAGAAAAAGAACATACACATATCAACCTTTCAGAATCTAATTTTCACTAAAGAATATACTTGGACAGTCCACTGTATCTGCAAAGATTACTATATTTTGTTTTCCCAGTTTGTGCTTCTTTTCTAACAATGCAGAATACTTTATTTTCCCAAATATTCTTTCTGCACTGAAAAGCAGGCGTCTCCATAAAACACATCTACATACATATATATGTGAAATACTAAATGCATGCACACAATCCAAGACATACACACACTGACATGTATATTTTCTAAGTGAAAAGTACCTTTTATTATTGTCAGTAATGTTGAGAGGTTTTGTATTTCTGTGTTTGTTGGGTTTTTTTCTGAAAATGGGAACTGTGATGAAACTTTCCTTGTTCAGTTTCTTTCTACACCATGTGCCCATGTTGCCACAATCTCAGGAGTTTACTGCACATCTTGAGGGATCTTTTTCAACAATCTTTAATTTTATCATGCAGAGTAACTACTTAAAATATATTGCACTTTAAAAAATTGTATTCCATTTCATTAATGACAAATTTTAAAAGGGTAAAAAAAAAACCCAGTTCTGTTTTAGATCCAACAAACTTAATGGTGATTGTAGGAAATAAAATTATAAAACATTTTTAAATAATTTCATAAATTAATAAAATTATATCAGAATAATAAGGAGCATCTATGGATCCATTAATATTCTTTGTTATGAATTTTTAATAAAGTTATTGTAATAATGTCCTTTTTTCATTCTTAAAAGTATTAAGGTGCTTAACTACTATCACAAGCGGTATTAATATCTTCAAATCCTGAATCTTCATGATATTACTCTAGTCATGTGAATAGCAATGTTTATGTTTCTGCAACAAAATGAACCAAGTTCCAACAACATAAAATTACAACAGTGCTGTAGATTTTACTTGTGTATTCCAATAATGTGACAACGGGATTTTGCATGATTAACACAGCTTTCTGCTTTTTCACCTACATAAAGAACGAAATCCAGTGCTTGGTCTACATTAGTATCTGGAATGCTTTCTTAGCTATAAAATCTGTCAGAGAATTTTGACTGTTATGTGTGTTGCGTTGG
The DNA here is from genome assembly GCF_000699245.1 of Pterocles gutturalis. Lineage (NCBI taxonomy): Eukaryota > Metazoa > Chordata > Aves > Pterocliformes > Pteroclidae > Pterocles > Pterocles gutturalis. The sequence continues at coordinate 76,931 of NW_010097562.1, forward strand.
CTAATCAAATAATACAGAATTCAATAAACACTGTATAGTGTTTTCAACAGTCTTACATTGGCTTATGTGAGAAAAGTAATTTTTTAAAAAAATTTTAACATATGTTGCATTTGCAAAATCTCTTAACGTGCAAGCTGAAGTGTAACTGTATCACTGATATAAATTATATAGTATAGTGTACTAATGCTAAGGAATGAACGGTACATTATTCTGGGTGTATCTAAAACAACACTCTGTAGTTCTCTCACAGACCTACATTAAGGCAGTAGAAAATTGTCAGTGTGGCATTTCCAAATATTTCTGTGCTTTCTTTAACCCAAATTTAATTGTATACAAGAAGTAATTTACTTCAGATTCTTCAAGCAAGTAAAATACTTTTAAACTGAAAAACTATATAACTGGTTTAGTCATTATTTACTCTTTTACCCTGTTTTTCATTATGGTTCTATTGTCAGAATTTTATACAATGGCAATGCATCACAAAAAAGGAACAGAGGATCAGAGAACCACAGCACTACTTAAAGTAAGGAACAGAGGAAGCTCCAAGCTAAACATCTCTTGATAGTCAGCATAGAAGTTCTTAACCTTTGGAGTCTGAAATTATGACAGTTAACATTTGAAGAGGGTTTCTTAATATATATTTGGCAACAGAATGACTTATTTTCACAACATCCCGAGTGCAAAATATATGCCTGTGTTGTTTTTGGTCTGGATCCAGACTTCAGATTTCATGACTCGATTTTCAACACCTCTCACTGTAATAAATCATAATAGGCAGCGAGGAATTTACTTGTAATGCATGAAACCAAGACACTGACTCATGGAGACACCATGGAAAAATGGAGTTTCCACATCTGAGGAGCAAAACAAATATTTTTGAGATTGTAAATTCATGTTAGCAAATGGTGGGCTAGTAACACTACAACAAAACAGCCTTGTTGTACAATGAAGTCCATTGAGCCCTTTTCACCATGGCTAAATTTGCCAGGTTAATATGAAACAGATATGAATATGAAGATTCAATGTGAAAAAATCTCAAAGGACTCAAAATATCAAAATTGCTACAAATATGGCCCATACGACTGTTCTGAGAAATTAAAAAATAGCTTTTAAAGATTAAATTTCCTGGAAGATACAATGTGAAAAAATAATTGATTTTAATATATGAGTATTGCATCCTATAAAGAATGTCTAGTTTCACACACTGAAACAGGCTTCAAGCCTCTGTCACATCTTCTGATGTGAAGGTAAGTTGAATAACTGAATACAGCATGTCAGAGACATTAAAAGATATAGAATTAGACTGCTGAATGTGGCAATTCTCAAAAGCTTTGTTTGGTTTAACAAATATTTTTTTATGTATGTTTCCCAGATTGCTATTTCCTCTTAGTGTTTTCTTCATGAGCAGGTGGCAGAGTAAGAGAAAAAATGGAAACCAAACCAGACAAAGAAAAATAAATTCAAAGAAATAAGAAGTGGAACACACTTCCATAAGCAATATGGGGAAAAGTATAATATTTTTGTTTGGATTAATTAAAAAATATTAAAATGAAACATCCTATTTTGTCACTGAAAGTGCAGTGATTTTTTTCCCCAAAAAAAAAATCTATTGGTCCAAAGAAGGGAAAAAATTAAGACCAAAATCTAGATTTTTATTGCAGAAGATGAGAATCCAGATAAAGGATGCAATGTATAGTATATTTTTGCCCTAGATTGTGCATGAAGTGCTGGAAGGCACTGAAGGGGGAAGTTACTATTGCAAAAGTGAATTTTACTCCTTTGACTGTATAATTCATTTGGGTGACTGAGGAGGACAAGTTGCGTAGAAAATCTTGTCCTTCATCTCTTTTCACCATTAAAAGCTTATTCGCCAGAGGACATTTTTGATAGCAGTAGAGGAAGGAAAATATTGTGTACAGGATCTCAGAAGAAACACAGAATCCTGTATTGTGTACAGGATCTCAGAAGAAACAGGCAGAATTTTCTTAGCATCGGGAAAATATGTGAATCTCACAATGCTTGGGACTTCAGACCATGTAAACAAGTAGTTGTGGGCTCCCCCAGTGCAAGAGAGACAGGACCACACTGTAGTGAGTCCAGTAAAGAGCCACAAGATGACTGTGGGATCAGAGCATCTGCCACACAAAGAAAGGCTGGGAGAGCTGAGACTGCCCATCCTGGAGAAGAGAATGCTTAAAGGGATCTTGTCAATGTGTATAAGTACCTGATGGGGTAAATAAACTAAGGAAGATGGAGACAGATTCTTCTCAGTGATGCCCAGTGAATGGACAAGAGGCAATGAGCAGAAACTGAAATACAGGAAATTCTGTTTAAACAGAAGAAGACATTTTCTGGTTTGAAGGTGATCAAACTGTGGACCAGGTTGTCCTGGTAATGACAGGCTGTGCATCTCCAGCCTGGGAGCTACTCATAACCCAGCAAGACACCACCCTGAGCAACCTGCTCTAGCTGACCCTGCTTTGAGCAGGGGAGTGGATTAAACAGTCTCCATCAGTCACTGCCAAACTTGTCTATTATGTGATTCTGTGTGAAACTTTTCCCCTACTCAAAAAAAAAAAAAAAAAAAGAAAAAAAAAAAGATGAGAGTAAAAATATTTCACTTTTGGAAAACTTCCTTTGACAATCTAAGTGGTCAAAAAAACCCTAGAAATCAAATAAATTTAGTGTCAAAACCGAAATGTTTTAGAAAATGGTTTTATTTTTGTTTGCTTTTTTTACAGGTAGGCTTCACTGAAAGCAAGTTTTCTTCAAGCCTAACAGACAGATAAACAAAAGACACTGTAAAAAATTTGACCAGCTGTATACCTACATTTGATCTACTTTATATCCCTTTTATTTTCAAAGTAATAAAAAGGATCTTTTTCACAAATAAGGTGTTAGCTCAGAGGCTTCTTCCTTTATATTTCCTCTTGAAACACCTTCTGCTAAATTTTTATTTCTGCATAAGTGGAGGTTCATGATCCAGATGCAAACTATTAAATATTTCAGTTAGAAGGTCTTTTTGGGGTAGAAGTCTGAAAGATACAGTGGAAGAAGGAAACTATAACTTAATATTTGGTATTTAGAGGCAATTTTTTTAGGCCACAAAGGGGTAGTTTACTGGTACTAATGTGAATCTAAACAGATGGAGAACATATTGTAAATAATTGTATTTTTATTGCATTTTGACTAAGAGATATTTAGTTGTCACAAACACAATGATGCTGTGAAAATAATTGCTAAATAGAGAAGTCTGAATTAAATAAATAAGCAAAAAATGTATATTATACAGCTTAGAAAGTAGAAAAGGAGAGCAAGGACAAACCTCTTTTATTTATAATAAAGGGTAAAAAATGAAACAAAAATAATTGCACAGTATTCAGGAGAAAAACCTCTCCATTTAATTGTTGCTTTGAAAAGACAATGTGGAAAACATTTCCACAGTAACATATTCTTTATTCTTGCTCATAATTTTATTTCTCATTTATGTAAAACAGTAGAAATCAGAAAGATGCTTGTTTTCATGTATTGGGTTTGTGTGGCAAGGTTTTGGTAGCAAGGGGACTCTACAGGGGTGGCTTCTGTGAGAAGCTGCTAGAAGCTTCCCCCGTGTCCAGCAGATCCAGTGCCAGCTGGCTCCAAGATGGACCTGTCACTGGCCAAGGCCAAGCCCATCAGCGACGGTGGTATCGCCTCTGGGAAAACATATTTAAGAGGGGGGAAAAAGCTGCGCAACTACAGGTGGAGACCGGAGTGAGAAAATATGAGAGAAGCAACTCTGTAGACATGGAGGTCAGTAAAGAAGTAGGGGGAGGAGGTCCTCCAAGGTGCCAGAGCAGAGATTCCCCTCCTGCTCATGGTGAAGACCCTGGTGAGGAAGCTGTGCCCCTGCAGCCCACGGACGTCCATGGTGGAGCAGATCTCCACCTGCAGCACATGGAGAAAAAAAACATAAGAATTTTAATTAAAGTGTTGAACAACAGAGATACTTTGAGGATGATATGAGAATGTTTATGTGTTCATTTATTTTAAGACACAAGCTTATGTCCTGTTTAACCTTACCTTAGAGTCTGTTTTCTAATGCTGTGTAAGTAGAAATCAGAGAAAGGGAGAAAAATATTGGCAAGATTGTAGTAATAGTACATAGTTAAGTATAAGAAGAGGTAAAAAATGTATTTAACTAGTCAAGGCACTGACCAACCTGATCAAAATTCAAAGTTGGACTTAGCTTTGAATTTGTCCCTGCTTTGAACAGATGGCTGGGACAGGTGACCCCAAAGGACCCTTGGCTTGACCCAAATGACTGGGGAAAAAAACAAAACAAACAAAACAAAGAAAAAAAAACCAAACTTGAGAGCTTTTGTATTCATAGGAAGGGTGTTACTCCTAGAGATTTTTTTTGTTGCTGAGGCTATCCTTTATATTACATGTTTTCTGTTTTTAAGTTTTTCATGAAACTGTTGTTTTAGTTTAATAAACAATGTGGAATGCTGGTTGAAATTGTATTTCCTGGCAGCTTTTGAAGTGGATATCAGAAGTTACAGTGTTATTTTTATAGCTTCATAGAAAACAGCTATTTTCCTTATACAAACAAAATGACTGATGTCTTAATAAAAGTAGGCAAGATTTTTATACAAATTTCATACAAATTATGTGGAGAATTTACAAGAGAAGGGTGAAACTCCCAGAGAGAGCACACATGGCTCTTTTACATCCATTATTATCCTGATAGTCTTTGAGTTATTTATTCCTTAACTACATTTCTGGATTTCTACAGGGTATATTTACATTCTTCTAGAAAGTATTGCATTTGCTGATTGATGTTTTGAGAAAATAATACCTAGATCTTTAGTGTATAAACAGATATATTTGTCACATATTAAAATAATATTGCTTCATAGCTTAGGTATTTGAAGACAAAAAGGGAAAAGAAAATATAACCCTCTAGTGTATGTGCCAAAATGAATTAAAATCACAAAATCTTACACTTATTTGAGACTTTGATGATCTGTCCAATTATTTGGTTATTTGTCCGTAACAAAATATAACTATAAAAGGAACAAGAAAGTCAGGTCACTAGCTTTGTGACCTTGAAAGAAGAGGATTTCTTCATAACAAAGATTGAAGACAAGGCTGAGAATAAAAAGGAAACTAATGTTTGAAGAGTCATGACTAACCAAACTGGTAGCCTGTCACAAGTGGGGTCCTCAAGAGATCAATGTGGGGCCCAATGCTGTTTAATATCTTCATAAGTGATTTGGATGATGGGTTCAAGGATACCCTGATGAATGTTTGCCAAAGATACCAAACTGAGCAGAGAAGTGGACACTTCAGAAGGCAGAGTCACCCCACAGGAAGACCTGGATAGGTTGGAAGAGTGAGCTAATGAGAACCTTATGAAGTTCAACAACGACAAATGTAAGGTCTTGCACCTAGGAAAATATAATCCAGGACTGCAGCACAGGCTGGGATCTAGCCAGCTGGGTAGCAGCTCTGTGGAAAGGACCTGGGTGTCCTGGTGGACAACAAGCTCAGTGTAAATGAACAGTGTGCTGCTGTGGCAAAGAAAGCCAACAGGATGCTGGGTTGCATCAACAAGGGCATCACCATCAGAGATAAAGAAGTCGTTATCCCTCTCTACTCATTTCTTGTCAGGCCACAACTGGAATATTATGTTCAATTTTGGTTCCTGCTATACAAAAAAGCTGTGGACAGGCTGGAGACTGTCCAGAGAAGGGCCACAAAGATGACTGAAGGATAGGAAGCCTGCCATATGAGAAAAAGCTGAGAGAACTGGGTTTGTTCAGCCATAAGGAAAGAAGGCTTAGGGAAAACCTTATCACTATGTTCCGGTATTTAAAAGGTTGCTACAAAAAGGATGGAGACTCCCTTTTTACAAGGAATCACATGGAAAACGTGGGAGGTAATGGGTACAAATTACTCCTGGGGAGATTCCGATTGGACACAAGAGGAAAAATTTTCACGAGAACAATGAGCTGTTGGAATAATCTCCCCACAGAAGTGGTGGATTCCCCAACGTTGGACACTTTTCAGATTCTGCTGGACAGAGTGCTGGGCCATCTTGTCTAGACCATGCTTTTGCCAAGAAAGGTTGGACCAGATGATCCTTGAGGTCCCTTCCAACCTGGCAATCTATGATTCTATGATGCAAATTAACTTTGGTTAAAAAGCTAACTTTGCTGTTGTTGTTGTTATTTATGAAATGTGTTGAAAACTAGTAATGCCCAAAGCCAACATGGTAAAAGTACATTTGACAAGGAAGATATCATTGCTGCTTATATGACTCAAGCAAACAAAACTCTTGTGGGAAAAAATTGAGTTAACATTAAGCCATTGTCATGTAACCTGAAATCTGCCAGATGACTGAAAACAGATGACTAATTACAGTGACTGATCTATGTTCAGCAACGAGAGATGAAAAGCAAAGACCACCAATATACTCAAACTGTACATGGTTCAGCAAACTGCTGAGCAATAGTAAGCCAGTCCTAGTCTAGCATCAATATATTTCATTCCAAACCTAATTATATGAGACAAATTTTGGGAAAAGGGTACACAGACCTTTGGTGGGGGCTCATGGTCGGGATTTCTCCCTCCTGTCTGCTGGGGGGAGTGTGACATAGAAGCTTCCTTCCACATCACTCTTGGGGTCTCCCTCAGTTTCCTTCTACACAACTCCTTAACACAGGCTGCTTCCTTCTCATCTGTTCCACGCAAAGCCTGGAATAGCTTCCCCCAGTCTCAGAGGATGCAAAGGGATAACGTTTGCTTTGCAGTTACTTTGTCCAAGGTTTGTCAGGCCTTCACTACAAGGTGTTCACAGAGTTTTGGCTAAACAGGCTGGGCAATAGTCACGTGGCAGGGGGCCAGCAGTTAAGGTAAAACCCGGTCACGTCAAGACAAGCCCAGACAAGACCTGAAAGCCTGCACTCAGGCTAAACAGGCTGGGCAATAGTCACTTGGCAGGGGGCCAGCAGTTAAGGTAAAACCCGGTCAAGTCAAGACAAGCCCAGACAAGACCTGAAAGCCTGCACTCAGGAGCCTGCAGGTCCGTATAAACCCTATGACCATTGCCAGTAATGGCAAAGTCACATTTACTGGGGCTGCAGTAAAAATAATTATCACACTTTAAAATTGCTTTATTGGAATTTAGGCTGATTCACTTTTAATGAAGACATAGATGTAAATATTTGTACTTATTTTGATACAGTTTAAATTACAATTTGAGTTGTATGGGGGCTTCACAATTAGCACTAGAGAACTGAGACACCAGAAATAAAATTAAATTAAACATTCTTCCATTCTAATTGGGAAGGAACCATGAAGATATTTAAAATAGTTTCTGTGACATCTTTTCACTAAAATCCTTTTTTAATGGGATTAAAAGTATTATTTTCCATATCCCTCCAGAAAAGGTCTATTAGTCAATATTAATATTTTCAGCTGAGCTAGATATTATTTAGAGGTAAGAACACCTAGGCCTTCAGTTTGCCTTTCTGAGAGAAGTTTTACCAATTTTACCACTCCATCTAGGTCTTATGGCAAGCTACTATAATTGACTGTGATTTTGTCCAGTGAATACTAGCTCCCCGGAAGGCAATAGAAGTAGAAAGCTGGAAAGGAACAGCTACTTTTCAGTAGTGTAGAAGCCAGGATGATACAGGTAAAAGAATTAAAAGAGAATCAATGTCTGAAATAATTTAATTGCTGCCACTGATGTAAAACATATAATATACAGGGGAAAAAATGAAAACTAACCAAACCAAAACCAAACACTTATGAAAGGAACCAAGATGCATTAATTCTAGTAAGTGGTAAATTTGAAATGGCAGAATTAATAGCTCATTTGTAGCCTCCTTTAAGAAAACTTGTTGTATAATGGCTTCCATCCCAGCCAGCATAAATTTCAATTTTGAAATACAAAAAGGCATGTTAGATTTTAGTATATTACACTTTAAATGTAGAGGTGTCTCTTTCTTGCTCTTTTTTGCATTCACCTAACTCTCATGAAAATAAAGCAAATAAAGAGGAATGGAGTGGAACGGAATGGAATGGAATGGAATGGAATGGAATGGAATGGAGTGGAGTGGAGTGGAGTGGAGTACAATAGAATCACAGAATCACAGAATCACAGAATGTTAGAGATTGGAAGGGACCTCGAAAGATCATCTAGTCCAATCCCCCTGCCAGAGCAGGAACACCTAGATCAGATCACACAGGCACGCATCCAGGCGGGCTTTGAATGTCTCCAGATATAGGATAGGATAGGATAGGATAGGATAGGATAGGATAGGATAGAATAGAATAGAATAGAATAGAATATTTTCAGTTGGAAGTGATCTACAATGATAATGTAGTCCAACCGCCTAACCACGTTGGGGCAGACAAAAAGTTAAAGCATGTTATTAAGGGCATTGACCAAATGCCTTTTAAACACTGACAGGTTTGGGGCATTGACTACCTCTCTAAGAAGCCTGTTCCAGTATTTAACTGCACTCTCGATAAAGAAATTCTTCCTTATAACTTGTGATGTATCATCTGGTTTGTGAAAAAGGAGAGGAAAGGGAAGAGTAATTTTGTTGTATTTGCCCACAGAATCTTTTTTTGTTAAATCTTCTACCATCCCAATATAATTGATATAGGAATTAGTTATTTTTGCTTACATTTATTTTCGTTAAACCATTCCTCATGGAATGGTTTGTCCCAGAAAATGATCTTGTGGGGATTTCTTAATATTTTGTTTTCTCCTTGTGAAAATAATTTTTTTTCTACTTCCTGTTCTTGAAATGTTTTGATCAGTTTAGAATGTAATGTTATTTCAGTTTGTGTTAAAACAAATATAAGCAAATAATTCCAGGATATTCACTGATGCAAGGATTTTAGTCTTGCCTTACAGAAGATTGAAAATGTAATCTTAGAATCTCTATCTGGTGAAAGTCAATTTTCCAGCCACATTTATAAGTCTATATTTTGTGTATGGGTGCTATTTCACACTGTATTTTTACAACATATGCACCAAAATACAATATTAATTATTTTGCCATTAATTTAATATGATAAATCTTTATATAAAAAGTTTTAAGAACTTTGAATGATACCAAGTCAAATTATCACCTACAAATTAAATAGTTATGAATGTTGTGTATGCTGTGAAACAGACATTTTTTTCCTATTGCTATTTTTTTGTCATATAAAGTTTTAATCATTGCAAGTCTTTTTTTTCAGTGTGGATATCAAGTATCCTTAATATCTCCTTATGAATGACTTTAATAGAATCTTTCATTAAGTTTAAATAAATTAATCCAATTGACTTGTCTCTGCCTACTACTCTGACAGCAAGGAAGGGGTAGCCCTATAAAAACATCTTCTTTTCTTTGCTCCATATATGGTACTGGTCTAGGTGATTTATAAGTTTAACTCTACTTCGTTCTTCTGAAAAACTCCTTGTCTTTACTATTTCCCTGCCTGAACACAAACCATTTTCCTTCTATTGTCTTATGAAAAGTTTCTGTTTAGGAATGTGAAGCCCAGAGTGGGATGAACACTGAAAAATGTGCTACAACTCTGTTTGAATTCTTACACTTGTTTACATTTAACTGTGTGCGCTCTTCCTTTATCTGTTAGTCAAGTTTCTAAAAAAATGAATTTACTGCTGGTAAGAGATATAATAGTATGGTAATTATCTCCTTAGGCTCCTTTCCTCAAAGTACAAGTCTTTATAAACTTTTAAAAAGATTTTTTGCCTTCTTGGGATCTAGAAACTTTCTATTTGACGTGTATGTCCAGCTGCAAATGTAAACAGTGCAACACTGACTTTTTTGTCAAATACTTAACATGAGTCGCTGCCCGACAAACCTCCTTAATTTTGTCTCTGAGGCCCAATTTATACCAGCTCTGCTGATGCAAAGGAACCATAACTCACCTAGAGCTGTCCCCAGAGGAAAATCACTAGCGGTATGAAGCTGATGGGGCAAGACCTGCACTAAACACCCTCCTGTCTCAACCTGCGGGGTGCTGGGATGCAGTCAGAGAAGGTAGCAAAGGAGAAGGTGTTACTGCAGTGTGCCTATGCTCCAGCTGTTCCTGGCTGCCACAATGGTCCTTTGCAGTTGAACATAAGTTACAAAAGGGTTTTGCATGCCCTAATTTCTGATGGCGACCAGCCTGCTTTTGAAGCAGCCTGGACATATATTTTACGACCGTGTCTCCTCACTGTTGTGGCATTGTACTCCACAGAAAAAATAGCAGTACAGCATAATAGACAATGAAAAGCAAAGGATTTATTTAAGCTAAGTACAACGTTTGGGATGAACAGTTTGCTGACATAGTGAATTTCTACAGCTTGTCATTGGTAAGTTTCAGCTTCCCAAAAATATACACTTCTGATTTACAGTAAGCTCAAGTGTTTCATCTGGCAAGGAAGGGAAATTTCAAAAGAAAAACACAATAGTCTAATATTTAGTCTAATATAAAACACATTTTTCCTCAGTTGTCACAGAAAATTGCAATGGATTTCAGGGAAGGTGCAGTGAGTCAGAACATTTGGCAGGGAAGAAAGAGGTTCAGCCAGGGCAACTCTAACAAGCAGATTAATTAAATTGTAATAGGGATCGCTAAGCACCAGCCACTTTGAATAAATATGTTTAGAACTTATGGAGTGTTTTAAACTTTTGATCAAAACTGCAAAGATTACTATTGTGTAAATTATGTCTCCTTATGCTGCTTATTGCTTTCTAATGATAAGCTTGGCTATTCAGTATTTGTAAATGGATGACCACTTTCACGTGTTTCTGAGCTCTGTCCAGGCTTACATGACTTCTTATTTTGTCTATTAAATATTAATAACTTGAAATATCTATGGAAAAGATAAATTCTCCCAGCCTAATCAGTATTCTGTTATGTCTTTCTGCAGCTTAGATGGGATTTACACACTCCAGGCCTTTTGCATCTCTGTCCCTATTTTCTGCCAATTTAGACCTAGAAATGTAAAATTGTGATATGTAAAATACGGCTGTAGGGGTGGTGCCTTAGAGTGTCAGTGAGCTTTTAGTTACAAAGCTCATGGCTAAATAACTCTGATTAGGCCTCTTGAACTTAGTGGGACCTTTGATAATGAAAATTAAAGTGTCTGGAGAATTCTGACCTGGAGGGAGAAGGGTCCAGAGTGTGAATTTAAATAGAGAAACTTAACTCCATACAGCACAGAGAGGAAGACATCTAATGCTAGACAAGAGTGCAGCTTAAGACTCAGTCTCATGCTTTGTATTATTTTAGGCATTTTCTTCCTGAGGATGCTGTCTGTAGCAATTCCTTTTTTGAGATCATAAACATTTCCATGCTTGGAATCTAGGGAAGCAAATTTCAGGTACCTGAGCAAAGGTTTCTATAACCATTTTAGATGCAATATGGTGTCCTAGCTGATCTTCAGCTGCTGCCACAAAAAGGCATGATTTTTTCTGTAATGTAGTCTTGTGCAGACAGCTCAGATACTGTTTGGATGCCTACATTTGCCCTAGAGGACTACATTTAAGTACATGAATTGTCATCTCTGTGTCCAGGTCAGACACATAGAATAAGTTGAACGTAACAGAGTTTGAAAGTATCAATTTGTTTTCATGGGCTTTAAAAACTCCCGGGCCACTACCCTTGGTGTAGATGTGTACACTGGTCCTTACCTTTTGTACTGATGCTGTGTAGCAGATTGAGGTCTTTTGTAGATCATTCCGAAGAGATGCAATTTTTAGCAATCATTCAAGAACTCCTATATTGCAATGCATATCCAATTAGGACACTATATTTGGGGGGCTGTGAAAAATTCTTTGTGTTTTATGCACTTGTCAAAGTGGGACATGGTTTTCCTTTCTAATACACAAAATAACCCAGACCAAAAAAGCAAAACAAAAAACATCCGACCAAAAAAACCCAACCAAACAAAACCCCAACTGCCCCAAAATGTATTACCACATATCTTCAGTACTGCCAAAGGTGGATGAAATTGAGTCTTAGAAAAAGAATCATCATAGGCTAGCAAAACTCTTGTAACACAGAATATAAAAAGTTACTGCACCTTTTTTTTAAAAAGTACTTCCGTTGTTAACATATCTGAATAAAGGGTAGCTTACATCTATAATTTGTTACAAGCTTTTGAAGTATTCAGAGCAAATTTAGGATACTACTGTGTAAGTCAGTAGCTGATACACGGTTTGACATTTAATGCAATGATTGGATTGCTCTTAGTTGAACTAACAACCAAGAAGCATATACAAGTGAGTTTTCCATAAAAGTGAGATCTTCAGGCCTTCTTATGTTCTGGTTTCAGCTGACACTGAGTTAACTTTCTTCATAGCAGCTAGTGAGAGGCTATGTTTTGGATTTGTGCTGAGAAGGAGGCTGATAACATACTGATGTTTATGGTTGCTGGGACAGACATGGACTTTTCAGCATCTCTGTTGTGCCAGTGTCTGCAGTTGAGGAGAAGTTGGGAGGGAGCACAGCCCCAGTTACTCTCCTAGGATTTGACGTTAGGACTGAGACCCAAACTGGCCAATGGTCTATTCCATATCATGCACGTCATGCACAGTATATAGATAAGGCTCTGTCCAGAAGTTCTCTCTCTTACTCTGGGTTGTCTCCCTCTGGGGAGGGAGGGAACATCTTGGTCTCGGGGGCATCTTGGTCTCTCGGGCACTGAGGCTCTTGTCTCCATTCAGGACTCTCCTTGCTTTGGGATCGTTGGCCAGGAGCAGGCGTAGCTTTGGTAGCTAGCGGTAGTGGTGAGCGATATCACTGTGTATCACTC